>NW_008688781.1:0-11961 GCF_000695815.1 Acanthisitta chloris | reverse complement strand
TCCTGCTTGAGACAGTACACAATAACATAGTTGTTTTCAAAATAAGTAGATAGGATTCTAAATTCTGTGGTGGCTTATCTTGTAACCATCAGCTAAAAAATATTATAAAAATAGAGCCTTTTAGTAGCTCCAGTTTAAGAAATTTTAACTGG
Source organism: Acanthisitta chloris (assembly GCF_000695815.1). NCBI lineage: Eukaryota > Metazoa > Chordata > Aves > Passeriformes > Acanthisittidae > Acanthisitta > Acanthisitta chloris. Next base: position 11,809 of record NW_008688781.1, on the reverse strand, counting down.
GAGTACATAGTGCAGTAATTAGCAGCATCTCACATTCAATGTCATTGGACACTAGTCTGATAGATCAAACACTTGTGTATGTGTCCTACTTACTTAGTTGCTCACTCATAATTTTCAATAACAGTGCTGTTCTCATGCAGGGAGGGGTGGTCCAGAGCCACTAGAGTATTCTGCAGGATGGTGATGTTCAAGTACAACACTGTGTTTATGTACTCCCCAAAGTGTATCAAAGCTCAGATCCACAGAAATAAAAGAAAAGTCAAACAAAACAAGCATTAGACTGCGTAAAATAAGGTATGGACAAGGCAAACAGGTGAGGCATTGTTTAGGTGGCTAAGGTAGATCAATATCGGTGCTTGCAAGCCAGGAATTCTGCCTGCTTTCCTCTGGCACTATGCAGATCATCTTACGGCCTGCAGACAGACTGTCGCCGAAACCCAATTGACAGACAACCTATTTCACCCTTGCAAAAATCATACCCATCTTCATTCTTGTGGCCCACGAGGGAAAAATAAAATCCCCCATGCCCGTGCAAAGTCACACTGAGGAGTAGGCATAAAGCATCATTGCAGCTAACTTTTCTTATTATTCTGTTATGCAAATTGCATAATGGAAGCAGTTAAGTTTTCTTTTTCTTGTTACTAACAAGAAGTTCGTGCATTTTGCCTAGACTGGCTTATGAAAGCACAGTGAAGTAGGGTTTCAGGATTTGAAAAAGATACATATGATAGGTTGATGCTGTTGCCTCCTTTCTTTTCAAATGATCTGTTTATTATTGGAGATGTTTTTTGATTCAAGACCGGGAGGCATCAAGAAGCTCTAACTGCACATGCTGATAACATAGATCAGTTAAAGCCCTTTCCCCTTCAAAAATACAATTTCATTTCAAAAAAATTACATTAATATACAGTCAGTTTAAAAACCACTGGACTCCTTCAATAAAATCCTGAAGACCATGTACTTAATTTCCAGCACCAGAGCTTCCTATAGGAAAACCTGCCTACAGGAGGGGATAAGCCATCTTCAGTACTGGAAACACCACTCATGCAGCCTGCATCTTTTAGCTTTTAGAGAGACACAGTATCATCATTTGAGATTCTGGAAGGAAGTGAGGATAAGAAGACCTTTTCAGACCCTTAGAGGAAACTTCACTGTTGCTTTTATTAAAGATGTTGGTACAGATGCTACATTCTGTTCACTTTTTAAATTGAAAATCTCACACTCTCCATCTCTAAACTGACTAGCTATTAAAATAGAGTTGCAATTTCAAAATAATATCTATTTCACTATTTTAAGGAGGTAAAATGTTCAGCTTTAATCTCCAGAGTGTAAAAGGTCACCTTTGTAGACTGATGCATATCATATCTCCACGTAATGAGAACAAGTGTGCTTTTCCTCAGTGCAACAACCTTAGTTACTCTTATATTGCAACCATTTTCCTACCTTACCTTTCTTTATGGTAGAGGAAATGTAATTTACTTGTCAGATTGAAATGTTTGATATAAATCTTTAGCCTTTTTTCAAACAAGTATTTCTGAAACATTATATTATAAACAACTGACACGTTTAATTAAACAACTGCTTTATTTTCAGCAGCAGAAGAAGGTATGATTATATTAATTGAATAGTAGGACCTGTGACCAAATTTAAAGAAAACATTTTCAGCTCAACAAGGAGGTATGATTATTTTAATTTCAAAGCAAGACATGTGACTAGAATTGAAAGAAAATATTTAAGTCTCCCTCTTTACAATTATATTTTTAAAAATTCATTTTAAAAAGTTAATAAATGTAGTTTTAAAAGTGTGCTTTCCCATGGTAACTCTTGTTTCAAATCACAAGCTAGTTAAAAATATTTAAATGAGTTAAGTAAAGTCCTAGAACAATTTATTTCTGTGATTAATAGTGTTTTATATGAAACAAAATTTTAACATGTTTACCGGTACTTTTGAATTAAAATGCTATGTTTCTACAAATGCATGATAGCAAATCTGATCTATATTTTATAAGTTTATTCTTGTAGCTAGACACAGAAGCAATTGTTTAAGCTGGCATGACTTGCTCATGTAAGAAATTCATTTAATGTAAGTGATTTCACCAGCTTGAATAAAAGAGCAATATTTCACCTACATTGAATAAGAAATATTGTTTTTAAATTTTCAGTAATATAAACTGTTGCTATTTTTTATTCTGTTGTCTTGAAAACAGTTTGTTATTCTCTACACATATATCATGAATAAATTTAAATTACTGTGATTTTCTATGAAGAGGAAAAAACTTAAAAGGTGTTAATAGGAAAAGGGATGAGACACAAAAAAAAAAACAACTTCTTTTTCAAATCCTCTTTTATTTGTTTGAAGTAGAGAAAATAAGGACAAACATCATTTAAATGCTTATGACCAAATGAAATTACAGTGAAAAAGGAGAAACTGTTAAAGGAAACATACATTGAGCTATAATCCTAATTACCCATGTTTAGATGTTTATTTGGGTAAATAGATGAAATATTTTTGATCCAGATGTGACAACTTCCATGCTGTCATTTACCTTGCAGAGATCATAGAAATTTTGCTTTTATCACATTCCCTTGAGTACTTTCATGTTTTCATTAAAAAGCAGTAGTTGAGAAAATATGTAAGATGCTAAGCACAAAATCCACAATGCAGCAACATGAGGAAAATGTAACAATTTTTGGGGAAAAATTGCCTTTAAGTCAACCTAGATGCAGTCTTAAATGATTTGCCAATGAATGCTAATTAGCTTTAAAGTTACACCCTGACATGGCTTCATGTGTTAAAGAAAACACTTGCTTATTTAGCTGATGCATGACCAAAGAACAAAAATTAATGGGTACAGTTGTGGGAAATAACTATAGCTAAACTTTTATTGGTATTTGGGGTGGTTACTCCAACAATAACTAGAAATTAAACCAAAGGTTAAGTAATGTCCACAGATAACTTGTGATCATTAAAGATGCAATTTTTTTCTTAAAAATTGACTTCATATGAAGCTTATACTGAAGTGCAAAAATGTCACTATGTTTCTCTTCTTTTAAAAAAACTTCATATTTTATTCCTACTGTAGCTAATGAGACTCCTCGGGGATTTAAATTGAGTTATATTGTACTAGTTCTTTGTACCATTACGCAACATATATAACAGTTTGTAGGATGCTCATTAAGAATATGTCCAGTCACAATTAAGTTGAACATGAACATTGTTTAAGTAACCTAAAAACATCAATAAATGTCAAAAGTATTATGTTCCTTTGTCAAATGTGGACAGATTAGTTCCTTTTAATTTATTTATGTTTATACAAGCAAGTGCAATATAAAAGGACAAGTCTTCTCACCCTCTCACACAGAAATTGCTTAGATGTCAGTGGAATTATTCATGAAGAAAGTTAATGAAGTTTAGTGCAAGATTTTGAATTGTTAATTTACTTGGGAGGAAAAATGTGTATGGGTTAACAAAGATGAATTTTTCATTTTCCTGATAATAGAAGATTTCCTTAGAGTCTTCCATGACATATCTTATCAAGATTCATCATTCTACAAGGATATAAAGAAATCAAAAGCAACTATTCACATTTGCTAATATATCCTGTTGAAGAGAAAGGAGAGCAGACTTTATCAAGGTGTTTCAGTTCAAGGCTAGCCAGACAGTCAGCACTGAACAGATGAATGAAAACAACTGGTTTGCAGGGGATGGAAGAGAACAAAACTAACAGCAAAACTCTTCATGGTAACTTTTTAATATTTCTCTTCAATGTATCTTTCCAGTTAGAAAGTTCTTTCACTCAATCTGTAAAATGTTTTGATGATTGAGGCTATACATTTAACTAGTGACTCCTTCTATCACCATAATTTCATCTCTTTACTTCATCCATCCTCTTTATTTCGACCCCAATAAACAAAAATATGTGGTTCCAAAATACAAACTAAATGTTTATGTTTAAGCAAATGTGCTTTCCAAGAAAGGTGATAACTCTATGTCCATTGTAACTTGTATTCTAAAATCCAATAACTTTGTTCTGTTAAAAATGCACATAGGTAAAGTAGATCGCTTTAGGTAGTTTGCAAGACTCAGAAAACTGAATATGTCCCTCAAGACATGTCCCTCATCCCATGTCTGAAGGGCAAGCATTATAACTTCCGCTTGTATCTTTGACTTAGTGATCAGTTTTCTGCTTGAGTTAGAAATATTGGTGTCTATAAAAAAAATCATTCTAAAATTGCAGTCATTGAATATAAGGATACTTCATTAATTTAAGATTCCATTCATATTAGTAGAACATGCTCTCATAAAGACAGGGAATGGTTTTGATCTCAAAGAGGGTAAGGTGCTCTCTACTGAAATATATAAGGGTTTCTTGTTACAGATCAGTATTTTCCTTCATGTCATGGGCTTCTAGTGCCAAAAATTGGCTTATTTTAGAATGAAGATTTCCAAATAATTTATTATTCCTGCATTAGCCATTTTCTGTGTCCCACATTTACAGCTAAGCAAAAGGAAAACTAACTGTAAACATTCTGCACTGATAATGATGTCTCTTGTGGCCGTTGAACAATGCTACTGACCATAATAAAATCTAGTCAGTGGTAGATTCTGAGCCCTGCCAACCAATAACCAAAACAGGCCTAGAAGAAAAAACATGCCAATTTCCATCTTTTTGAAACAGTGTTAACATTAGGCATAGATATATTAAAGAAAAAAAAAGAAGCTGTTACACAGTTAGTGAAAGGAAAGCATCAATGGGGCTAGTGAAGGAATTCTGTCCTTCTTAGTAGACATCAGTAACAGCATTTAACTATAGGCCTTGAAGTGACCATAATACAGTGAATCCCATGGCAGAGACCACATGGATGAGAGTACAATGCAAACAACCAAAGCTTGTCATTTCCTGTGAAGCCCAAACCTTTCTTAATGCAATGTAAGACACTTGTTGGGTAGAAGTTGTTGGCATTACTCAGGTCTGTTCAAATGATTTGGTATGCAGAATCTCCAAAAAGCATGCCATGTAAATATTAGTTCAAATTTGAATCTTCTACAAAGATTTTTTTATTTAAGGGATAAAAAAATGAATTCTGAATTTTCTATTGCTGGATAAGAAGGTGGAACTAAAAGGATCCATAAGGCTGCCCCTATAACCAGTCAGGTGTTAAGAGTGATATGAAGTTGCCTTGGTCAACCCAAGTTCCCTCAAATTCAGAGGTTGTGGCGCTTCCTACCTCTAAGGAATTACAGTGTGAACAAATGTATGCTCAAACTGTGTCCACGGTTCTTGGAAAAAATAATTTAAAAAAACCAAAACCCAAATGAAAAAAAAAACCACTTCACCAAATCTTAAGATTCATTTATTTCAGGATTTATAGTCAAAGTATAGAATTAAGGTATGTCAGAGGTTGAGGACAAATGTGATATGTTCATGAAGTAATAGTTGCAATACATTGTCAGATAATGCATAAAATACAATAATATTCTTCATTACAAAAAGAAACAAAAAAGCCTCTTAGTGGTTCCTCTAATCAGATATGGGAAAAACAATCTCCCTAGTTGAAATTTGGCCACTGGTTTTACCTCAAAGCCATGATCATGACACTTTAAGGCTTTTGAAAATTAACCAGTACCACATGCTTTTGTGTCTCTCCTCATATTTTCAGCATAATGTAGACCTATCCATTCTGAAAGCAGGAGCACAAATTAATTCACATATCATACTTAATTAATACAATGAAGATTACAAATTGTCAAAATTAACAACAAATACAAGGGTCTATCAGTTGAGGATTATGCACTGAGGAGACCTACAAATAATTTTAAAGTGCAACAGTAGCAGAGAATTCTGTAGCCTGTTTGCAGACAATTGGAGAGCAGGGCAGGGGGGGAAGCAAAATTTTACACCAATTTTTAATTCTATGCTGATCAGTTGATATTATAGTAGAGACACTTTCTATAAGCTTTTCACACTGCAGTGATGTAAGGCATGCATAGAGGTCAGGAATGAAGGAAGGCCATTACTTGACCTCATTGTTTCTTTTTTTTTTTCATTCACAATCATGTAGCTATCCTTTGGATTACCCACACTGTTTACAAGGTGGTACATGCATCACCTATAAAATATCTGTGAAGCACAGTTTCTACTAAATTTTAGTCAAGGATCACTTCCTTTCAAAGTGATCATTGATCCACTGTTAAAATAGCTTATAAAACAAACAATTCGGGAAAAGACTTATAACATTCTACTGCTGTTCAAGAACACATATTAAAATTATTTTTAGAAGAAATCTCAGTATTGCCAAACAATTTTTGATCTAGTTACAAATGCCTATGAAATCTAGGAATAAAACAGTATTGGTATTATTTATATTTCTATAGAAAGGAAAGATAATATCCAGGACTGGTTTTTAAAACTATTAATGAGCCCTGGCAATGCGAAAAAGAGATGGATTAGGTAGATGTAATGAGATATGATTAAAGGGTGTAGGCACTGAAGGGTGTTGGAGAAATTCTTTTCAGAAGGAGTATAATTAGTGTCTGATAAAAGTACTTAGTAGATAAGATTTTTGAAGAAGAAAGGTTAAGATAAACACATACCATATGACAAACCTGTTTAATTTTTTTCTTTTGGTTCTTGCATACTCAATAATCTGTGAAGTTTTATACATAAATAACATTTGTTCAATACAGGATGAAAATTCACAACACAATTAAAGGGATTTTAATTGCAAAATATAGAAAGCAAACAAAATATTGAGTGTCCTATTGCACTTCCTTTATGCATTTCTCTTTTGATTTACGCAACTTAGATAACATGGAACATTTTCCTGAAATTAAAAAACCAAATAAACTTCTTAAAAAGCAAGATTTCTAGAAGTTGCCTAGCAACTTTCAAAGCATTCTTTATTAAATTGGAAGGTTCTTCTTTCAGTTTAGGCTTTAAAATTTGCAGCAGCCTAAATCAGACCATCCCAGCCACCTTTATACAAATTCAGGACAGATCTGCTTTTTTGTCCATTTGGCCAATAGTATTTTGCACACTTTAAAATAGCAGTTAGAATGAGGTATCAGGCCTTTAGTTTTGCACTTCTAAGTGTGAACCTTCAATCCAAAACTGGAGTTTGGAGTTGGAGTGACAAGTGATAGTTCAGTTAGAGCACTCATAGATGAATTGCAGATAAATATATTAGATACTTACAGATCCAGAAGAGAGGTTCACCATGTGAACTTACCATGTGAAACATGAAAACCTGAAAAACAAGTGCTGCCTCCTGTGTGTCTGACTTCTCACTGAAGGAGAGCTATCATGTCATGATCTCCAGTCCCTGTTTTCAAGACCAGCAATGGTGAATTCCACTTCTATCTTTTCTACAATAATTCATTGCCACAGAAAATTTTTTATAACTTCATAGAATCATAGAATCATATAATGGTTTGGGTTAAAAGGAGCATTAAAGATCATCCAGTTCCAGATCCACCTTGCCTTGTGTAGAGACACATTTCACTAGACCAAGTTGCTCCAAGCCCCATCCAACCTGGCCTTGAACAGTCCCAGGGATGGGGCATCCACAACTCAGAGCAACCTGTTCCAGTCCCTCACCACCCTCACAGTAAAGAATTTCTTCCTAATATCTAATCTAAATCTACTCACTTTCAGTTTGAATCTATTCCACCCTGTCCCGTCATACATGCTCTTGTAAGAAGTCCTTCCCCATTCTTCTTTCATGCTCCTTTCAGGTACTGGAAGACCATAATTAGGTCACCCCAAAGCCCTCTCTTCTCCAGCCTGAACAATCCCAATTCTCTTAGCCTTTCCTCATAGATGCAGTGTTCCATCCCTCTAATCATCTTGGTCGTCCTTCTCAGGGCTTGACAGGTGGCAATTCTCAGGACTCTGGACTTGCTCCAACAGATCCTTTCTGTGCTGAGGCCCCCCAGAGCTGGATTCAGTACTCCAGGTGGGGTCTCACCAGAGAAGAGTAGAGGGGCAGAATCCCCTCCCTCGACTGCTGGCCACATTTCTTTTGGAGCAGCCCAGGACATGGTTGGCTTTCTGAGCTGCAGTATTCTTCAATATTCTGGACCTGCAGTATTTCCTACTATTGTCCTTTCCTACTCATGTCTTCATGAAAAGAAGATCTGGTAAAGCTCAGCATTAGAAATTCTAGCCTGACACCTCTTCCTAAATATCTCCTCTGAAAGATAATTCCAGCCCATGGACCAAGAGAATCTGCCTCAGCATGGCTGCTCCTTCACATTCAGTCACAGAGCAAAGGGACTTACTTGACAGTAGCAGAGCAGAAAAGCAAAATAGCAAGCCTGAGATCAGCTTTTGCATGGAACCCACATGCTGATAGCACTAGCCTTGTGTCAGTGCAAAGGAGTAAACCATGATCATCTTTCTCATCTTCAAAAGGTATATCACTTAAAGGACTGCCACACATCAGGAGCAGATTTTCTTCCTCTGTGTGTGTACAGGGATGTCGTTGTTTCTTATGTTAGACTTCCTATTGTGCACAGCACGTGTGAAACTCAAGTCCCTACATGGCATGGAGGGTGGTCCTACTTATGGGAAAATGCACAGTTGTACAAAACTGTCTCTAAATCATTGCCCAAGTTATTCAAGTGTACTTCTTATCCAGTACATAAAACCAGTTCCCACTGGGCATATAATCTATCCAGAGAACATTTGAAATTCCTACAATGTGCTGAGTTCAAATATCTTGCAAGAACTGCCCCAAAAGGCTTATCATTATCAATGAGAAAATAAAAAATAAAAAAATGCCATTGGCAAAGAACTCCTATCCCTAATTAGTAAAAATCAAATACATACATCCAGATTTGAGGATTATTTTCATGAAGATAGGTATGGGCAAGGGGAGCAGTGCTTTTTGTGCTGTTTCAATAATAGATCAACACCTTAAGAAGAATGTGATAGATCATTTTTCTCATGACTTCAGGAATTTATACAGCTCCTACCAGTTCAGGGCTAATCAATTAATTAATTGTGAGGTTTTTAGCTCATCCAAAAATCAAGTAGACTTTTCAATCGCAGTGAATGAATCCTAGGTACCAGAAGGAAGCTTCAAATTCATTCTTAATCAATAGCCCTAAAAGTAGACTGAAAAACTCCATTTCTTGGCAGGGATATGCTATTTCTGAAGTGCAATGGTAACACTGTAAATCAGCATTGTTCAGCATTGTCAACATTGTTCTTTGCTGCTCCTTTTTCAGCTTCAACTAAATATGGTTTCAAAAAAAAAATTTTAACAAGCATACCAAGCTAGTATCTAACTTGGCTTATATTTTTGTGAAAGTATAAATCCTAAAAATTTACAAACTGAAGATGCTGTTAGATCATCTCTTCCTGACAATGAAAGGACATTTCTGAGATTACATTATTCTCTAGGTTTTTTTACAAACTTGCTCTCAAATTATCAGATTCATGGGGCTTCCAGTGTTTACTTGAAAAATCTTAAGAATCTTTTCCACCAGTTTTCATCAATCCATTAACCGGGATCATTTTAAGAACATTTAATCCTAATTTTTACATCTTTTTAGAGTTAGTCTATTTCTTCCAGTGATAATCCAGGGCCATCAGGCAAGGAGGCAAAGATTCAATGGACTTTGAAAATGGTAGCTTCAGAAACTCCATTGTGTTGTAGGAAGAGGGGGTGAGGAGGATCTTTGGAGGAGATAAGGCAGCTAGGTCACTTCCTTCCCACACACTCTTCTTGTACACACCTGCGGACACAAGTCCTTTCTTCCCGTAACCCAGTAACGCTATTTCGTTATTGGGAAGTTTCAATTGGGATTATGGTGGAGTTGTACAGGCAAAGTTGGGGTATCTTTAGGATCTGCATGAAAACAAGACAGCAAACACTTTTTGCCTTGCTTGTAGAGGCGTGTGCCAGAAAACTCTCAGAGACATTGACAAAGGTGGCTTCATGTTCTGCAAAGCAGAGACAAGGTTCAGACACCCATAGACCTGTACCAGTTCCTGTTGTCACCTGTCTGGGTACTGCAAGCTGTGGCCTGCTGCATCTTTGGGGAAGGAATGATATAGGCTGGAAATCAATAGTACTATCCTGTTCTGCAAAACACTTCTACTGACTTGCCTTCACTGCTGTTAGGGTTTCTTTCCTCTTCATTCTATCTTTATTTTCCTTGATACAGTCTTAATGTTGCTGCTGCTGCTGTTCTCCATGAATTGGGAATGAAAAGCCATGTGGATTTTCCTAGCTCTATGCTTTTATTTTTTTTGCAGTTTCTGCATCCCTCAGACTAATGGCACAGCTTCCAAAATGATAACTCTGGGCTTTCCATTGGTGAATCTTGAAATGCAGTACAAATGAAACACAAAGAGAAAGAAGGGAGTTTGCCTATAGGTAGTTTGCACTTTTCACAGAGTTCTTTTAAGCTGACAGGAACTGGCTGTAGTGTTTGAGTGACAGAATTTACCCTATCCAAAATGGAAGTTGGTATAGAGGAGAGGAGCACTAGAGACATGAAAATGAGAGAGGATATCCTGTTTGGAGAGAAAACTGTGGAATGAGGCCTGATGACTATTAAATGTTTTAGGTGTATGAGCAAACAGAGAACTGAAACTCATCATTGAATTTATTTTTTAAAACAGGGAGATTATGATTAATATTCTCTGCTGTTAGTGTGTGGTTTAGTGTTCCCTACATTTGCTATACATTAATTTATTATTTTCTTTAAATGTGAACTTAAAGGGACTCTCTTCTTCTGTGTTCTCTCTTTTGGTTTTGGTTTGGGTTTCTTTGTTTGGGATTTTGGAGGGTTGTTTTGTTTGGGGGCTGGTTTTTTTCTGACTGCATTCAAATCAGTTCTGCTTCTAGGTGAAGGGAGTATTTCCCTCCTCCCCTCTTCCCAAAATAAAAAGTGGTTCTTCTGAGTATCACTCTCCTTCTGGAAGGTCTGTGTAATCTGTTGAAGATTAGGGACACATTGTATGCAGGAAGAAAGTTGTCAGGGTTTAGATCAAAGCCGGGGGCGGGGGCAGGACACAGGGGTCTGGGGAGAAAAAGAAATCACCAATCTGATCTCAGAGACTGCAAGGCATCCAGACCCTTCTCTCTTAGGCAAACAAGTATCTTTCCCCACTACTTTCAAGGAGTAGAAATAACTATTTGAAAAATAAAGAAAATCATTCCTCATATCAGACTTAAAGCAATAGTGAGATTTAGGCACCCATGGTTCTGGGCTGAAGCTTTAGGAAAATATTGGCCCCTTTTTCACCTCTCAGACTGTCAGAAAATTCTTTGCATTTTCTGTTTCAGAAAACACTACAAATAATGGAGAGTTCCTTTCAGAAATTGCCAGTAACACCCCATTCTTCCTTTTTTCCCGGGTTTTCAGAGCTCACAGTAGTGGCTGGATAGATGAGGCCATCACGAGCCAGAGACATCATCAGCAGAGAACACTCTGTTATTTATTTAGACTCTGAAAAAGAGCCTTCTTGCTTATTTTCCTAAAATAATTAAAATGCATCACTTAAGTTCCGATTTGCTAAAAAAAAAAAAAGAGGCGTGGGAGCATAAATGTTTTGGCTCTGAGCTGACAGTAAATATATCTTCACATCATGTTTTTATTTTACAGTTTCAAATGCATCTATCCTTCTTAGCCCGTTCCCCTCCCCCACTAATTCCTGAAGTGTCTGAAAGAGCCCTGGACCTCACAGCATTCTCTCTCCCCTCTTTGCGGCGGGAGATCAGATGTATTACCTTCCCACTTAGCACGCCTGATGACGGGATGGAAGCATCGGTTCAGCCGGGGTGTACGGGCCCG
>NW_008688780.1:14348-27290 GCF_000695815.1 Acanthisitta chloris | reverse complement strand
ATGGTGACTGTCAGTGTTTGGAATAAGCAAAAAAAAATCTTTTCTTGGATATGTAAAACTAAAAGCAAATTATACAGATCAGTTCTAAAAACAAAAGAAAGAAACTTCCCTCCCCCAGACGTAAACACTAAGCATAAAGTAACTTTACACAAGGCACTAGAGATTATCAAATCTTGCAGAGTAAGTCTGCACAAGCTGTACAAGTGTGAGCAACAGCCTTTTTTAGGGGTGGGAAGCAAAGTATTTGTGTCCTGAGGACTCCCATAGTTAATCCAAGGAAAGTTGCCTAAGTGGTGAGGCTGCATACAGACATAGTTATTGCATTTGAATATTACACCTCCCTTTAATAATAGAAGAGATATTCATCAATCCTCAGCAGGATAGAGTAGCATTGTCACTTTCAACAAATGATTAAGGATGAGGCAGAAAGGTTAATCTTTTTTGTTTGAGTGATTGAGGGTTAGTGTCACTTACACACATTCTTGGATTTCATTCACGTTTTAAGGTCTCTACATTTTGCTGCTTTGTTCTGAGGTGAGCCAAAGTCACAAGCTTGGATCTTTTCAATACCTTTACCTGGGAAACCCAGATAATGTAGAATAGTTCCTGATCTCTATGTAGATTAGACACTGGAATGTGCTGCCCAGGGAGGTGTGGAGTTACTGTCCCTGGAGGTGTTTAAGGAAAGACTGGATGTGGCACTTAGTGCCATGGTCTAGTTATCACGGTGGTGGTAGGTCATAGGTTGGACTCAATAATCTGAGAGGTCTTTTCCAACTTTAATAATTCTGTGATTCTGATTCTGTAATGGTGTCAGAGACTACAGTTTACTCGAGCAAGAACCCTGTAATAGACATGAACAAGTCATGTAACTCCTAAAAGATACTAAGTTGTATATAATCTGCAAATATAGATAAATATGTTGGCTTGAGTGTAAAGTGAAAACTTCTGTACCAGAATTTAGAGTGCCAAACTCCTTGCAAGTAACAGTGCTATGTTACAGTGTTATGATGTCACTGACCTCTCCCCACACTCTTGATCCAATCCTACACCTTTTCTACCACTTCCCCAAACTCAGCTCTCATCCTCTTTGCCCTGGGGAGTAGGCAGGTATTCGATTCACAGTTGCTCCCAGATGGTGCCTCCAAATCCATGGCTCAGTCACAAATAGAAAAATGCTGCAATTCCTCCTCAAGACTGTTAAGGTCACAAAAAGCATCTCTGAAGTTCCAGATGCTCTAAGAGGTGACCAGAGGGCATGTACAATCCAGTGAAATATTTAGTAAGTAAATTTTCATATCAATCACCCATTTCCCTGCCCAAATACTCTTCCCCAGTTATCACAGAGGTCAGGTGCAAACCATGACCCATTTACAGCACACAAAAGTTGCAGTGGGGATGTTAGAAATACTAAGTGAAACAGCTTTCTTCTTGGGGTGGTTGGTTGGGTTTTTTGTTTGGTTTGGGTTTTTTTTGGAGTGCATTGCTTTGGGGTTTTCTTTGTGTTTTGTTTCATTTTTTTGTGTTTCTGTTTGTTTTGGGGTTTGGGTTTGTTGTTGGGTGGGGTTTTTTTAGGTTTTTTTTTTGAGCTGTTCCAAGTCAGGGAGAGGTAAGATGAGACTAGAGAAAGGCAAACAGACCATTTGGCCACAGCATGGTCCTACAACATTTGTGCCTTATGTCCACTCAAATAAAATGAACCAGCAACACTTCACCACCTGGGTACTACTGGAGTGAAGAAGTTCTCAGTCTAGCAAAAACATGTCCAAGAGTGCACTGCCAGCAATGGTCTGATTCATATAAAACCTCCCACTATTTTCCCCCTCTAATACTGTATTTTGTTCCACTAATTCTACTCATATGCTTAGTCTTCATTTCCAACAGAACCAACAATTAATCCACAATCTATTTAAAACTAACAGTACCTTACACAACAGAGAATTGCCATCTTCTTGCTAAACTCCAGAGTCAAAAAGGTAACAAACACTTGAAGCAGGCAATTAAGAGCTCATACTACTCTTTGTGAAACTGAATTTTAAGTTTTCTCTGTAGTCACATATAGGAACAATTTAGCATAATACTTAAAGACTCTGGGCAAATTTACTATTGAAATACTATTCTGCAAATATCAGGGAAGCACTTGTCAGCTGGACTGAACTGCAGCAAAAAAATTAAATGAAAATTTTGAATAGTCAGACAAACCCTAATGGGAGTCTTATGGGTATTTTCCTAGAAGGAAGACCATAGTGCTCGTCCCTGAGTGTTGAAAACCCCCACAATATATCTCCCTGCACATTTGAGAGTCTAACCTTATTAAGCTTACCCAAGAGTCCAAGTTCAGAAAGATTAAAGACCAAAAAAAAAACACAACAAAAACCCCCAGAAAACCCAGACCAAAACATACTAAAAAGGCATTAAGAAAACAAAACTTTTCCCATCCTACAATATTCAAGTAGTCCTAGTTTTAGTGAAAGTTGCTCTCATTGGAAAGAAAAGTCAAATTTATCAACACATGACATTCCTTCAGTGAACATTCCTTTTGGACAAATGCAGAAATAATTTAGAGTTGTGCACTGGAATTTTAACGTGAATGAATCAATTAGGACATGTACCACAATCACAGAGAGAGAATAAGATAAAGTAGCAAGAGTAATTTTTATTTGAAAAAAAAAAAAAAAGGGAAAATATTTGAGCAGCACTGCAGCTCTGCTGACTTCCGTGCTCACTTCTCTGAAATCTTGATACCAAAGCTTGTGCATTTCACTAAGTATCAACCTGGAAGACAACTGTTGTAGACTAAGAAAGAAAAAAGTGAATGTTTGCACTCAGGTCTCTGTTTCAATTCAGGTACCAGAACTAACTAATGAATCAGTGAAAAGAGGTAGGCAATAAAAATCCTTTCTTTTTAGAGGGGGACAAAGTTTGTGTTGCTCATAGTCGTAAAAAAGTGGAATGGGTTTTAAGTTAAACTCAAACTTTCACTTCCTATCTTGCAAGCTGATCATATACTGATTTCATGAGCAGCGAATGAATCACTCTTTGAGGTAGGTTCTGATGTGGGAAAGGTTCATGGGCTGGTCCAAGGCATATGACTACAGAGTTTTAAATGCTCATGTTAAAATACAAGTTATACAACCAGGCTATTCCAACATCCCTCCACCTGTTGATTCAGCTATGTCAAATCTCACGTGTTTGTATTTCTGTACATGTGTCTGCACCTCATGCAGAAGCCACTCAGATGCTTGGAGTCAATGAAAGCAACACAGTTCAACTTGTGTGTTCTCCAGGTGTCCATTTAAATCACTAGCTGCTCACAGACAAGTACAAGTCTGCTTAATTTAGATGGAGTTTTTCCCCTTTGTAGTTCAATGATGGACAAAAGACAGCCAAGTACAATTTTTTTTTTTTTAATAAAGATAAAATTACAAAAAAGGTAAAATCAGCTCAGGAAAGGCAAATTACTTTAATAGATCAGTTTAGACATTTAACATAATAACTCACATCCATTTTTAAATACTATTACATAAAGCATGGTGAAGAAAGGAATTTCTGCCTCATAATTAGAAAACTCACAATACAACTTGCCAAAAACCAGAACAAAGCTGTTTGAAAATAAATACAGTCCATGCCAAATAGTACAAAATGAAATCAGCAGTCTCTCTCCATACGAAAACTTTTCTCCTTTTAGGTTTTCTCCAACTCTAGTTATGTTCTGCGACTGATGAGAGTCTATCTTTTGTTCAAGGGTTGCTGAGCTGTTCTGATTTTGCTCTGTACAAAGGCAAAAAAAAATTGTTTCATTTTTTCCATTAACTGCTTAAGAAATGTAATTTTACTAGTTATGATTCTAAAATATTTAGTATTACGAGGAACTGAAAGTCATCTCTACAGCATTTAAAATATTACAAAGGATTGATTTAATAAACACTCTTCAAAAAGATGACATGCATTATTAATTAATTAGTGTTTACCCTTTGGTGTCTGTCTTTTCACCACTGCTGTCCTTGGCTTTATCCTCCTCCTTAACATCTGAAAAATCACAAGATTTTAAATATACCAAAAGATGCAAGAAAGCCTTAAAATACTTCAGAAGTAAAGCACATGACCAAGGTTATTTTGCTGTACGTATCTCTAGACAGAGAGAAGTAGCTTTTAAAAGCAGTCACTAGCTACACATTAACATATAGTGTGAAATGCATCCGCCCAAAGGAGCAATCTGGGCACAATGGCAAGTGATCCAAACACCTCAATGCCAGGTCTCTCTTTACTGGCCATAACAATGGCAGCAATGAGACCTGGAGCTCCCCTGAGCTCTTTGTGGTAGTCTTGTCATCATAAGATATAGCCTGTTCTTAGGCAAAGCAAGAGTCCTTAGAATGACACGGTTCCCAGAACCCTATCCAGCTTCTGTTTCAGAGAAAACTAGTTGGCTCACCTGACAAGAGAAACAGGAACAAATGCTTTGTCCAACGTATTTGAAGCAAGAACCTTTTTCATCTCTATTTTCATTAGGCCATACAAATGCCTGGCTCTAAGATTTCAAGCTTGTGGGGAAGAAACAATAACCCTTGTCTGAAAATACTATTCTGGTGTGAAATCTTGAAACTGATTAATTTAAAATAGATGCTTTAAATATGATGGGAAAAAAAATATCACCTCAACAGCTAATTAACTATTAACAGAAAACACATCTGTCTCCTGGCAGGACTGACATTTGCAGTTCTAAAATACGGGGTGAAATCACACCAGAGTCCTACCTGCTTTTTTGTCCTCAGTCTCTTTTTTGTCCTCCTCTATTCTGGCTTTCTTTGCTCCTTTCTTATGATCTGCAACATTTCGTCGTCCACCTTCCCCCTCATCTTCAGAATCTGAAAACTCTTCATCGCAGGCTATGCGCTTGTCAGAGGCTCGAACTAGGATTCAGATTGATGATGTTAATTAAACATGAAGTCCAACTACAATAGGCCAAATAAAAAAGAACTATCAAGTTAAGAATGAGTGATAATATACTACAATCATTTAATGCTGCTGAACTAAATTATGGCTAAACCCACCATCTTTCAAGATACTCTCGTGATAACTTCCAAAAACAGCTCTAGAGAGACACAGGGGGAGAGTGGAATATTTTAACATGTATCAAATAAACTTCAAATACTGAAAACTAAATCACAGGGAAAAACTCTTGTGGTTTCAATGGTTCAGAAAATGGACAGTGCAACAGTAAGAGGTTATATAATTATACCAATTGCACCATCAAAAGGTGAAATGTAGCAGGAAACTCTTGGCTATAGCTGAAGAGCAACTCAAAGTCCATAGAAAGGGTTATGGTAATAAACTGAAGGGTAGTGTTGCAAGCATGGAAAACCTGTCTCATAACAAAAAAAGAAAATAAAAGATTATTATTTTCTTAACACAGTACCTCACTTAACATCAAAGGGGAACAGTTTCTGCCTTTTGCTATTCACAAAAAAAGAAAATTCTTGCATTCCTTTAGTTAAAATTCATCTGAGACTTCTGAAGTATCTACTACAGATCTGAAACAGCCAGACTGTTTTATAAGATGCAAAAACAGCCATGCTCACCCAGCACTTCATTAGACCCTCTAACAGGTTCAGATTTGCACACAGGTGCCACCTTAAAACCAGCAAAACTGGCAGCTGAGTGGCAATTTTTTCTACTCAGGAACCCAAACTGTCAGTCCCTCAATACTGCACACTGCTAGGGTTAACGTTCTGACCCATTAAAGCTAAAAGGACTGTTTGGAGGTGTTCTATCATGAAAAGACATTTCTTACTAGAAATGCGTTTGTCTGGATCTTCTCCATCCTCATCTCCACTGTCCTCGTGAACAGCATCTTCAGGAATGGCCTGCATCTGGACCCCAGGGGCGTGGGGCAACATGCGCAAGTTCTCAAATAAGCGTTGCCTGCAAGGAACAGACCAGAAAAGTTGCTGCTACACAGAACTAGCATTTGCTTGAATTCTGTAATAAGTTCGGAAAATTCTGTATTCAAAGTAAACCTGTTTAATTTGGAGACAGTTTTGTTTTTTCAATTTAAAAATATAGCACACCAAGTTGAGGAGGTTTTTTGTCCCTAGGAGATCATTAGTATCTGCAGTGTACATGAACATAGTTCTCTTTGTACTTTTCAAACACTTCTTTCAATCAACCTTAATCTTCAATTCTCCACAGGGTCAGCACAAGCACTGCCCACTTGGGCTGAACTGGTGACAGTATTACTCTGTTCATAATAAGCCAGAGAGTATCAAGTTGGATAATACATTATCTTCTAGTTAATTAGAAAGTCAAAGCATGAAAACTTCCCCAACTGTGCACAGCAAAGACATCAGGGGCAAAAGCAATTCATCTGGATAAGGCTCCATATTGGCTGTTTCAGAGAGAACAGACAGAAGTTCTCCCTGTCTCAGCAACCCGATGTGACGGATGCCACACTCCAAAGCACCACATGCAGGAACAGGAAGGACACTGAGCTTCCCCTGGGGCTCAAAACTATCATTCCACAGTGCAAGCAGAAAGAATGGTGTGGGAAGCATCAAACATGAGTGTTTGTAACAATCATCTTAGTATTCTTCTGCACAACTTGAAGAACTAAAGAGGAACTGGTGCTTCTGTTGGAATCCTTACAGTCTTTGCCTCTGTTTAGACCACATGACATGGCAAAGCAGTTTTGCCAGTCCAGCCAGCTCCCTAAAGCAGGTTTCTGGGGAAGCACACAATGAACTGAAGGAGGATTCTCTGAAATGATGGGTCATTCATCTCGTGGGTACAAGTACAAGAACATGAAATTGTGTGTTTTCCATTGACAGAGATATGTGTATTTTCTGTTGACAGAGATACAATCTGTGCCCAGGGATGCAGCAAGCAAGTTTTGCAGCCTACTCACACCACCAAAGCTCAACAACATACAGTATACACCAAGCAGCCAGGCAGATCACCAGCTGGAGCACTACATTACAACAGAGAGATTTTGTACAATGACATCAGTGAGACAGAGGTGGGCCTTCCCCCACCTTGCACACTATTAAAAACTAACCCCCTTGCATTTGATTGTGGTTTTGATATTTGTGCTACGTACACCCATCACAGTCTATACATCAACTGCTTCAAAAATGAGTATTTTAAGTGTTTGGTGAACTTTGCAGTTTGACAGTTTTAAAGGTTATAGCAGTACTGGCAAACTTGCACAGTCAGTTTCACATCTTTATTCAGCTATTTTTAGTAACCAAAAGAACTCCTGCACTGTTAACAGCCTGTTACACTCTGGTCAGGGGTGGCAGTTTATTCTTTTAAACTCAGAGCAAGGACAAACCACAGTAAGCAAATACTACTTCAGGCTAACCAGTTGTCTCTTATCAACTTAGTATAGAATCAATTGTATGCATGCACTACTCCACCCCTGAAGTAAAATATTTGTTTACAATCAAATCTTCAAGAGGTGAGGAGGAATAAACTAAGTATCAAAAGTGGCACAGGTTAAAAACACATACCCACCATAGCTTGGCAATGAGCACTGCTCAAACCTTGTGGCTTTGTCAAACCACAGTCAATTCAATTGCCTGCACATGTATCATTATCTTTCCACAGTTTTGTATGCTAAGATCACATATGACCTTTTATTTTTACAGCTGACAGCTACAACGAATGACAATGTCAGTTCATGTTTAGACATAGAGCTGAGAATTAGAAATCCTAATCATCATGGCACACCAACTTCTTTCCTGGCAGGATAAGCTTTCTACAAAAGTAGAATAGGGAGCCAAGTAAAACAGCCATCTCTATAGTTGCTGGAAACAGTAGACATCCAAGTTGGGTCATAAATTTTCATATTCATAGTCACAGGACTTCATAAGCACACATACTGCTGTAGGAAGAGACTTCTAAAAAGTTCCTCTTCTGACAGAAAGTAAAAATATGTCAAATCTATTCAGTACTTATTTTTAGCATGTAACAGAGAAAGGCATGCAGTTTTCAAAACTGGCTAACAATTAAACCTCTGGAGAAATGTGATCTACATGAACTGCTTGACAGATAAGGTAATCACTACTTACTTGATCTTCTCCATGTATTCTGGTGTATTCTGATTAGTCATATTTGAAGGACTAATATGAAGCTTGAAGTCTGGTCCAAAATACTCAAAGTAGTCATTGTATGGCAACTCTATAAACCAAAAAATAAATGACAACTTTGTCACCCAAAAAAAGATTTTAAACATTTTTAACAGTAGATTTGACAGGATTTTTCTTAGAGAACCATCAAACCTGAAGCATTCAAGTAAAAAGTACGTAAGCATTATCTGAATTGTACAGTATTTTTCCTCTAAATTATTCAATAAATGAACTTCAATTTGCTGGCAAAATACAAAGAGCAAGACCTACTGTAAGCATGCTAGAACACACACTAGAACATAAGTAACAAATTCGATAAAATAATTACACATGCTACTTCTTCAGGAAAGAGAAGATCAACTGGTGATTTCATTTAGTCCAGTTTGAAAAGTCTAAGTGAGCCACTCAAAATATTCCTTCAGTAAAACTTTTAATATGTGTTGCTTGACTGGCTAGTTCAATACCCTTGGTAAGTGCTGTACAGTGGTTCAGTGATGCTCATGTCTGTCTGTTCCTCTCTTTCACCATTTTTGTCTTTTCACAGATAATGGAACATTGAATCACCAAAATGAACTTGATGGATGTGACAGCAAGGACAACAGCAGTACTTTATATTGAATGTGACCATATCTTTCAAGATAAAGTAGATAAATCTGAAAAACCCACAGAACCCTTAAGAACTAAAACACTGAAATCCATTTTTAATTGAATCCTTTGTCTTTTTTCATTTGTGATTATCATAGGATAAGCAATCTTGTTCAGAGGACAGAAAGATTAAGTTGCTATTGCAACACACAGAAATCCAGTGTTATTTCTCAGAACAGATTAAGGATAGGGACCCACAAAGTTTAGAGGAAAACTTTATACATATAATCTATAGAAAGGGGCATGCTAATGGGGAAAAAGGTCCCAAGATAAGGAAATACTACTGGCTCTTCAAAGACTTTGGCTGACAAAGACTATATGTCAACATGCAAAATGGAAAACATACATCTTGAAAGGCATGGTCCAAATAGTCTTAGTGCCAGCAGCATTCCACTGAAGTGAGATGGAAACACTGAATCCACCAAGAGATACATCACTAGCAAAAGGTTATCAGCAAAAGTTGCAGTCCAACATGAAAATTAGCAGTGACTGATGTGCAATAAACCAGTCCAACTAGCAAATTTATAAGAACGGCATTCCAAAACCATGTCCAGGAGCATATTTGGCCAGAAGTAAAGGGACTGCAGGATCTTTGGGGATCTTCCTCAGAGCAAGAGTTGTTTAAGATAGCTTGTATAGCCAAAATTGAGTGAAATGGAAGAGTGGAAGTCAACATACTTTAACAGCTCCTTTTAAATCAGAAGCAATGAAGAAACAGTAGTTCTACTATGTAAACACTTGCATTCTCATTTATTTCTGTCTGTGGTGCCCAGCTTTCACAGATCTATGCTGGTAGAATATATACTGCATTTTGATTGTATCATACTGATGACCCTCATCTTACAAATACTTGCAAGTAAGATTCCATAAGTTTTATGTTTTGCATTTTCAAAACATGATCCAATCATTGAAAGCTTTTGCTAAGGCATAAAACAACCTCCCAAACACTTCTGCTTATTTAGCGGATAAGATACTGAGAATTTATTGCTTAAATCCTAACAATAACTTTCTACATGGTTTATTTTAAACTGATGCATTACAGCTATCTACAGAAATACCTGCTAATCTGTTCACTTTAAACCTCCCATGATTATGTCTTAAAAAAATATTAATTTGGATATTAATATTTACCATTAGGAATTTCACAATCTAAGGCAACAGCAGTTTCATACGTCCAGCATCGAGCAACATTACGGATCGTATAGCCTCCTCCTCCTAACATCAGCAATGGCAAATTAAAGGTCTTTACAACTTCCACACATTTAGCATGACCTGTCAAACAAAAATAGAGTTAACAATATATGCAAAATATCTATTAAACAAAAAAATGTACAATGAACTATTTAATCAGACATATGCAGTCACACTTAGCAAGTAAGGACTGAATTGATTCAAACAGAACTGTCTCCCCCTAGAGCTAAGCACAACTTCACAAGAAGTCAAGACCTACAGATTAGAAATGCACAAAACACATCGAACATCATCCATCCCAGTCTTCAGAGACTTTGTATGATGTTCTATTGCTGTTGTTCTGAAATGATCTTAGAATGTTTAGTGTTTTGTCTTTTCATAACTGATGTCATACACAGTGACAAATCTAGGGACAAATTCTCAGTCAAACGAAATGGGAGAAGGAGGGAAAACAGAAAATCAGTATTTGGTCCTTTCTACTTCTAAATTTGAACCTGTATTAGAGGTTGCTAAGTCTTGCTTACAGAGTGAACTGGTGCCAAGACAGTACACACTCCAGGGAGATACAGCATACTGAAAGGCATCTGTAGGAGGCAGCAGCTCTCTTGGTTTCCAAGATATGTAAGATGAAAAAAAATCTGAGCTGTATGGGCAACTGAAGTAGCTTTGCCACCTGGTGCAAATCAAGAAAAGAACCCTGAAACACTGCAGACCCAACAGATACTATACTGCATTTTGTTGCCTACAAAACTCTAATTGTCTCATTAAAAAAAAAACCACAAAACCAAGAAAAGCGAGAAAATGAAGGATTCAAACAGGCTGTATTCAAGGCTTAGCAAAAGTCCAACATACATTTAATATTTAACCACTTAAATAAATATTAATAAAATAACAAGAGTATCATTTATGCTATTTGCTAAATTACAATCTTATCCCAATTTCGAGAATCATAATTTTTGGGGTAGAAATGTAAGTAATGCTAAAATAATTTCTATGAAAATTAATAAAAATGAATGTCAACATATGGCTCAGTATAACAAACACCACTATAAATTTAACAACGCAGTGAGTATTCTCATTTCAGTAATACCTATTTTAGGCCCAACAAGGTGTTTGATGTTTAGCATCTGTAGTCCTACCAAGTGGACTACTAACTAGCCTTGTTATTTGCCCATCAGTGTAAGAGTTGCAGACGACTGTTGTCCTGTCATTTCCAGGACGCTGCTTTAAAGCTACAGAAAGCCTGTGCATAGAAGAAAGGGAATCACTTGAGTGGCTAGGAAGCACATGGAAAACCAAGCTTCTTAACTTTTTTAGATGGACAGAAAGAAAGAGGCAACTTCTGGGTTTCTTTTGGCCATCCCTGTATAGCAAAGAAAGAGGTGATTAATCACAGCAATGAACAGAATCTTTGTGACTCCAGTCCTCATCATGCAAGTGTCTCGAAACACAGTAGAGGAAGAGGTTTCTAATAAGTAAAAAGTTACAAACAGAAAACAGACACTTTTCTGTTTACCTTTAACAGTAAGATTAAAGCATCCCAGTCTGTCACCAGATAGTGAATCTGCTCCACACTGTAATACCACAGCACTGGGCTGGTACATCTCCATTACTTTGGATATAATCTATAATCAATATAAAACAGCAAATCATTAATTGACAAATTGAAAATAAAAGAAAACCAGTAGAGTTCCAGAGAGCTTAAACAAAAAACAAAGTACTCACTGGTTTGAATATCTGTCCATATGATTCATCATCTATACCATCCCTCATTGGAAAGTTGACAGCATAGTATTTGCCTTTTCCAGCACCAATGTCCTAGAAGCAAAGATGACAAATGCTCTAATACAAACACAAAAGCACAAGGAATAGTATGATGGAAAACAGTATACACAAGTCTGCTGAGCTATTCTGTATCATTATACTTATCTGTGAGAGATAAGAGGCAAAGTTTACTTGATTCCATTCTCCCATAAAATCATTTTGGAGTGTAGGAGTTGCACACCATGATTAAAATAGTAATAAAACCACTCAAATTTTAAAAAGATTTAAGACAAAAAGACAAATCATAACTGATCAGTTTAGTGTGGCAAAAACAGTTAAGCAAAAACAAGTATGAAAATCAAGAGCAAGGTGATACGCATGTTTTCAGTGCTGCAGGGAAGATATGGACTTATGTTTTTAAAACCATACTATTTGCCCCAAATAGAAGATGGGGAAGTAGCTGCAGCAAAAGGGGGAGAAGAAAAATCAGAGTCCATTTATAGATGCCTTGGAAGAAACTGAGACTTTTTAAACAAAAATACCCCAAACCAACCAATAACCAAAACAAACCAAAAGAACTTGCAGATTATTCTCAGTTCTATCAGATGAAAAGACAGGAACTGTAGTAGTCTATCTTCCCAGCTTTCCTAGACAACCTATGTATTAAGAGAAAAGTTCTTTGCAATAAAAAAAAATAATCCCCCAAAATCAACTGAATATACCCTGAATCCATCCACTTCGGCTTTGGTGATCACCTTAAAACCTGAATATCTCTGCTTGACACACATTCCCATTTCTTCCCACCAAGACAGATAGAAACTGATGCAGTTTATGCAACAGCCCTCTGCCACTAATAAAGGTGTAGTGGAGCAGACAGTGAGAATTAACATGTTCAGTATGGCTGTAAACTATTATCAAACAGCAGCTCTGCAGAAAGAGCACACTTCAGGTCTAACACTCCTGAGAAACTGCAAGTGACATGTAGGATAACTCAGCAGTACTAAACTTATCAACACTATCTATTGAAAGAGCCATGGACTTTTTCCTCTTCCTGCACAAAGCCTCCTCAGCAGTGAAAGCATCAGTAAGGCTTCACTTACAGGAACTATCTCTTACTACATGGGTGAGTGAGGGGGAACAGAAGGACATGGGGAGGGGGACAAAACACCCAATGAAGCTTGTTATCATCATATTAGTAACATTTCATAGTATTGCA
>NW_008688780.1:273-13877 GCF_000695815.1 Acanthisitta chloris | reverse complement strand
CTGAACCAGAATCTCCCAAAGAGAATCATCTAAGGCTTTCAGGTGCTGAATTTTCTGAGGTGATCACAGAATCACAGAATGGTCTGGGCTGGAAGGGACCTCTGGAGATCACCTAGTCCAAACCCCTGCTGAAGTGGGCTGGACAGAACCAAATCCAGGTGAGCTTTCAGTATCTCCACAGAAGGGGAGTTGACAACCTCACTGGACTGCTACAGTGCTCTTGTCACCCTCAAAGTAAAGAGGTTTTTCCTCCTATTTAGATGGAACTTCCCATGTTTCAGTTTATGCCCATTGCACCTTATCCATTCACTGGGCACCACTGAAAAGAGTCAGGCCCCATCCTTTTCACATCCACCCTTAAGATATTTGTAAGCATTGATGAGGTTCCCTCTCAGTCCTCTTTTCTCCAGGATAAAGAGGGACAACTCCTTCTGCCTTTCCTCACAAGAGAGGTGCTCCAGTCCCTGTCATTTTTTGTTGCTCTCCACTGACTCCACTCCAGGAGCTCCATGTCTCTCTTGTACTGGAGAGCCCAGAATTGGACATGGTACTCCAGATGTGGCCTCACAAGGGCAGTGTAGGGGCAGGATCACCTCCCATGACCTGCTGCTGGCAATACTCTTCCTGAACCCTAGGATGTCATTGGTCTCCTTGGCCACAAGGGCACACTGCTGGATCATGGTTAACTTGCCCACCAGGACACCCAGGTCCGTCTCTCTTGTACTGGAGAGCCCAGAATTGGACATGGTACTCCAGATGTGGCCTCACAAGGGCAGTGTAGGGGCAGGATCACCTCCCATGACCTGCTGCTGGCAATACTCTTCCTGAACCCTAGGATGTCATTGGTCTCCTTGGCCACAAGGGCACACTGCTGGATCATGGTTAACTTGCCCACCAGGACACCCAGGTCCTTCTCCACAGAGCTACTTTCCAGCAGGTCAGGCCCTAACTTGTACTGGTGCACGGGCTTATTCCTCCTCTTGCCATGCTTTACAGATTAAAACAATAATAATAGTAATAAAAAAATCATTAAATTGATCTCATCCTAAAACACAGCAAAGTCAAATGTTCACACAATGTCTCACTAGACCAAGAAATTGTTGTCCAGCTTGAGCTACTCAACAGATGCTTTTTGTAACTGATACTTATATTTGATATAAAGACTAAAGAAACAATATATAGTGTTCTGGTAGTTTCCTGTTCGCCAACAGATCAAGTTACCTCACAGTACCTGGGGCTCTATGTAGAACTATGGTCTCAACTGATCTATGTATGTGTATAAATGACAAGATTAGTGCTAAGATGTGTAGAAGATCAAATAACATACTAAGGGCACTCTAAGTTTAGACTGAACAGTACCTTCTGCAGCTGAACTAGAAAACCTGAGATTCAGCTACACGGATGGAGCTGCAATCACAAAATCATCACCTGACACATGACTTGTTCCTGCATCAAGTAAGTGCAACCTGATCAGCAAACTAGATCAACTGACTAAAGAATTACAGAAAAGCTTGAATACAGCCCACCAACAAAAACAAAGATAAGATCAAGTGCAAGCAGCACAATACTGGACTCCAGAAGGAACACTGACTTTCCAGAGAATTAGTTCTCCTTTTAGTTCAATTAGCTTTGCAAGCTTTGGATAGGTAAAAGCTTTTTTTTTCCTATGGGTGTGCAATAATTGCAACAAAGGTGGCTGAAGTCTGTAGGCAGACAATACTCATTTCAAAATAATAGTGAGCAGTGCAGAATAAAAGTAACCAGGCCTATGGTACTGTTTGTCACTGACACTGTGTTAAAAAAAAATCCCAATAACATACAATATTCTTCTATTTATTTCAACTGTGTTATCTTTAAATTCTTTGTTCTGGGTGTGGTGAGGTGAAGAGTCCATAAACTTCTCTGTCAACGGGAAGTGCTGCTTCTAAAAAGCCAAGATATCCAGCCCTTAAAAAAAAAGATTCTAGCCAAATTCAGCAACAACAGCTTGTCATGATAAACATCCTGGTCGGAGCTGCTTTTTTGTTTGAAGCACCACTACCACCTTGTGGCCAGTCAAGTTAAACCACACAGAGAAAAACTAACCTGATTTCTACACTAAACCGATTTAGAACACTGTTTAACAGAATCTAACAACCGCAGTAACATTCAGCTCCAACAATCACACTGAAATGAATGCTTAGCACCCCACTGGTTTGAAGCTCAACTGTCATTTACTCTTGTGTCCTCTGGGTATCATCAGCACACTGGGAAGCACACATTTCAGGAGTATTAGCCGAAAACCAAATATTTGATCTCATGAATCAGTTTAAAGATAGTAGGAAAATAGTGAATTCTTTCCCAGCACAGCATTTTTTTAGGCCAGCTTCTCACAAGTGTTTATAAATGTTTAAAAAATTGTATAACTGTATGTACAAACTAATGCACAAAGTTGCTAACACCAGAGGGGTGACTTATCCTGGGAGTTCCTCTGATAAAAGAGATTTAATTTATGAATTTGAAGCTAGGAATATATTAATCCTAATACTCTTTCAAGCTGTGAAGTGGAGCAATTTCCTGTTCTAATGGACAAGAGTCTAAAATGAGGAATGACTAACTTAATATGAGGGTCCAGGAAAATTGGTTTCCATTCTCAGCTTTGCCAGAGATTCTACAACAGCTGAAATGATCATTCTTCACAGGCAAACCCTCCCTTCCCTCAGGCTAGCTACAATGCTCAGCACATAACTGCCTCTGGGGCATGCTAAAGTTCTTAAGCAGTGAGCATCATGAGAGCTCCAAACACACTTTATGACATAAGAAATATTCTAAAAATGAGCCAACTGTATCACTAGGCAAAGAGAACACAGTAAATTCAAATTGCAACTGCAGCTGTGTGGCTATTAGAGATCTGGCATGTGCTATTTGAAATTTTGAAATAAGTTTTGAAGCCATGTGATCTCCAGACAGATACATTTCACTCTAGGTACAGAATTTAAATATACAGGCAGTTATAAGCATACCACTGTTGTCTCAGAGACATCCAAAATCTGAGTGAATTAAATTAATTATAGTTGAACTAAAATTTCAGCCAATTTACCCAGAATCGAAAGTGTTGATTTCATGTAGAAGTGAATAACTACTTTCCCACCATCCTGTATTACATTCCTAGCCTTGCATAACAAATCTATCACTCTAGACTAACATACTTTCTGGAAACTTACTGCTGTATACCATTATTGGACATAGTTATTGTAGCCCAGTGTTAAAACACTAAGTATCTACAAGGAATAGAGTAAAGGAATTTATCACCTAATGAAATTTCATGTTCAACCTTACCCTAAGGTCCCCTGTGCCTGGAAAATATTCACCATACTTATGGAATGATACTGTCATGACACGATCTGTGGTATAAAATGCTTCTTCAACACCATCACCATGATGGATATCAATATCAATATACAACACTCTTTGGTGATATCTAGAAAGAAAACAACATATGAGAAATCATCATTATCTGTTATATTCACAATATACTGATACCTAAGAAGAAAAAAAAAAAAACTAAGGAAAAAACCCCAACCAGACACTAAAATCCAAGATTGTGGTAATTATGATGGTTTTTGTTAAAGTAACCATATGCTCTTAGAATTCTCAGTACAGGTTGAATAATAAGATTAATAAGTATATCTGCATCAAAATAAGTAATTTATTTAGTATTTATCCCAGCTGGTCTCACTGTAGAAGCTATACCTTGTTCACACCACTTTCTGCTGTTCTCATCTGATGGATTCACCCCTTTCACAGGGATTTCTCTCTGCCCTCTCAATAATTACCAACACAGTCTGTGTTCCATAAGGCCACAAAAAAGAAATATAAATTTTATTTTTATTTATTCCATTGACTTTTCTTCTTCACTTCTCCAACTTGTAAGGATAGGCAAACTTACTTTCAAGCATGTCACACTTTCTATTTGCATAAATTTATTACACTACTGCTTAGTATTTCTTAAATACTGCAAATTTCAGGTCAGTTTGAGATGGATAAAGGAACTAGTGGTTTCAAGCCTTAGAGCACTGGGAACACTAAGTATCCCTCAAATTCAGTGTTGCCCAGTAAAGAACAAAAGCCTATCAACATCATAAGACACCTTTCCATCACACCTTGCGTGGTACTATGGAATTAGAGCCTGAACAGATGTAATTTCAGGGACAGTTTCCTAGTTACATGACCCATAACTATTTGCAAGATTCCTTCCTTCACATGCACTAAAAAATTCAAGACTGGACCACAGAAAATCATACCACTTTTTATGAACTGCAGAGACAGCTCATGAATACATGCTGCACATTAAAATTAATGTCTTAGAATGTTAATATTAACATTAACTATTTGTTACTGTCTTTAGAAAACTTTTCCATCTCACAACTTCCAGATTACAGCTGCTTCTCCCATTCCTCATCAGCAGACTCAGCTGTCCCATTCACAAGAGTCAAACAACTAGAATATTTTTCCTAGTAAATGAGATTTATATGTTACTAAAAGAGATACGGTCCTCTGAAGCAGTAAAGCAACATTCAGAACCTGAAATTTTAGTGAATCATTACTGCTTTAAGTTAATTTTATGATCACTTTTGCATTACTCCTCATTTTTTATTTTGCAGCCACAGAAGCAAAGCTGTTATTTTATTATTTATTCGTAACAGCCACATTAATTCATGTAATAATCCAAGGAAGCTCAGTGCATGATCTTCCTTGAATATTCCTGGTTTAGTAACAACTCAAATGACAGGAAACAAGCAGGAACATTGAGAATCCAAATGGGTATGAGACTGTGAACACAGTAACTGCCCTAAGGGGTAAGGGGAGTGATCCATCTCTGTTCCTATGAGTAGCAACAGAAGATTAATATTTACAGAGGCATGTAAATTCTGGTACTCTAGTACTTCCTCACCATCCACAGCTACAGCATATGGTGTTTTACAGGGTGCACTATTGCTTGGATCTTTAATACCCATTTACACACCTCATGTCCATGATTATGTCTAATCCCTTTTGAACCTGTTGTTGCTATCTGCTTCCTTATGCCTCCTGTAGCAGCAAGTTCCAGAAGTTCACTATCCTCTGTGAAAAGAAGTACTTCTAAATATCTGTTTAGAACCTATCTCCTATTAGTTACCTTTTCAGCTAGCCTGTATTTTAGTTTGCATGTCTTGCTGAAGAAAAACCAGGAAGGCTTGGAACTTTCTTAATTGAAACTGAAAAAGTTCAACATGGGCTATGGAAACTCACTGAAATAATAACCATATCTTCAAACATTTAAACACTTTGACACTTTCTATAATTTTATCTTGTTCCCATCACAAACTTACTTCAGTAACTCGAGGATGGCAAGCACAATATCATTGACATAACAGAAACCAGATGCCTCCGATTTCTTGGCATGGTGAAGTCCCCCAGCCCAATTGACAGCCATGTCTGTTTGTTGTCTGTTCAATTTTACTGCCCCAGCTGTAAAAAGACACACAAGAATGAAAGGAAATGGAAGTCAAACTTCTGACTGCCTTTAAATCCGTTACATGAGATCGTATTTTAATTTTTAAATAAGTTGATATTAGAACAGATTTCTTACCAATACTGAGATACTTGATACATCTCATATTTTACAGTCTGTAACTGATATATGATTATTTTATATATATATATAAACCCCTTATATTTGCTTCAGTTTTAAATACACTGTGAAACTCCTAAGTTGTTGACATAAACCTATTAAAGCTACAAAATAGTTGGCAAACAACCTATACTTACCAACAGAGCCTCCAGTTGACAGTTGACAAAACTCAAACAAGCCATCAAACACAGGACAATCCTCTCCAACATTAACTGTGTAAGAAATGCAATATTGCTTGAAAACACCATTCCAACAGCTGATATACACGCGAATAACACTTACATAGATCATCCAATATTTTCTCTACTCACTCCCCACTCCATCTTATTTGTCAAGCTAAATTTTTAACAATATAAAGTCTTTATAGTTTAAGATGACTCCAAACTATGGTTTGTTTTTTTAAATTCTTTTTAGTTTCATGAGAAGATTTGTCTCCTCATGAACAAGATGCTAGAGCATTTTTAGATTTTTGAAGTAGTTCTGGTTAACATCAGTCATGTTAAGAAATGCACAACTACTTAGGAAAATAATTTGCTGATAAGGCATCATAAAGAGGTCATATCATAAAGAGGTTACAATACTGCCTTTAAAATTGATATAAAAGCTGTCAAACAGCATTCCTTGTGGTACTTTGAGCCTATTCCTATAATTAAAGGAATAAATTAACACAAGGTGTGAATAATGTACAATTTTTACTACCTCCCTCCAAGAGGGATGAGTAACTTCTTTTCTTGACTTAAACACACTTTCACACATTGATTTTTACTTCTATACTATTAGAAAAGCTATTCTTTTTCAGAAACACTTTGAGGCACTTTCACAAACAGCTCACAGCTGAAGTTTCACCTGTGCATTAAGCTGCAGCAGGAGTAGTACTTCACATCTAGAATACACCCTGTGAAAGGGAAGGCAAAAATCCTTACATATGCTTAAACATTTTTGCCAAGATGACTGCTTTTAATAGAAAAGTCCAAAATTACTGTAGCTAAAGGCAGGCATGTGTTACTCTTGTTACAGTACTTCTCTAACCTCTGCATTGGTGAATACTGAGCTTCAAACAAGGCTAACCATCAAAGCATGTACTCATAGATTTAGCCTAATGTTGACACTTACATCTCTGCATTTGCTTGCTGTACTCAGACATATTGTCAGGCCTTATTGATCGGAGAAATTTGATGTATTCATCACTATGGTACTTGGTCATTTCCTCAGCAGTTGCTTTGTGGGGTCGCTGATAAGAAGAACAAGTTAAAGGAATAATCAGAGTGCTCTGCAAAATCAGCCAACAGTTTGCTAAAGCAGACAGCTTGAAAGAAATCTCACCTACTATGAAGGGAAAACAGTTAAAGTGATAATAGTGCTGTTTTACATAAAGCAGGGGCAACTGTGCTGTATACACAACTTCATTTAACACTGATTCACTCTAAGAGCTCTGAATACACTATTTAAAAATATTCTATACTTCCACTTCCACCTCTCTCCATTTATGTCTGTGACAATACTTGAAGCTCTTTAAAAATAACTTAAATTTTTTCAGTGGACATTCTATTGCTTATACTTACATAAATTTCCATTTTTCTGTACAAGCCATAATTTAGCAGCAAGTTGTGGGTCATTCGGATCCTGTGAGGTTTCATTGGATGCCCTTGTCCATAGTAATAGTTTCCAATATCACCTGCCAATATGACACAAAACAATAGCTGTTCATACTACAAAACAAGTTTCCATTGCCACTTAAAAGAATCATTCCCAGAAGTAAACAGTTAGGAGTCCAGAAAACAAACAAACAAACCAACCCTATAAAGGGACTACTGTCTATTTCAAAAAGGCCACAAGGAAAACAAACTGGTGTATGTGAGAAACATAGGGCAAAAAAGGAGGCCAATCTAACACTTTACTACGAGCAGACAGCAGTGGGAGAGCAAAGACACCTACAAGACACGGTTTCAAATCAAGAGTGAAGAAAATAGTGGCCCAGAACTGAAGAATAAAACAATGGGAAACAGAAGGGGAATTAAGAGGGGAGTACAAACTACGGATGGCATTGCCACATAATACCACAACAGGGGCTGTAGTAAAACCTACCATTTTGCAGGAGCTGATTTTAAGACACCATCCTCAGCCTGTCCTTAACTACTAACCCTAGCAGCTACATTCCAGAAGTTAGCTTCAGATCCATTGCAGCAACCACATGCACAAACATTCCCCACACATCTGCTGCTAGAGAACCACTAGTTTAGCAAGAACCTTGTAATCCAGATTAGCCTGGCTCTGTCACATTGGAGAGCAACTAGACACACAATTAAGATAACAAATTTGACGCTCATTGCCAAGAAAAGAATGGCTGCTATCATGGGCTAGTAGTAAATTCTCTTCCAAGCTCAGGTACTGCTAGAACATACATGACCCCACTTAGAACACTGACATTCCTGAGACACAAACCATTTTAAACAGAACTGTTTCTGGAAACACAAACAAGCCTAAAAGTTATGTCCAGTTGTCAATGGCTTTCAGCTGGAGAATTCTTTAACAACTCTTCACAACAGCACCTCTTTTCTTTTTTGACCAAATTTCCCGATAGGATTACTGAACTTTACCTTCTTGAACTTTTTACTTTTCTTTCACATCCTTCAACATGCTCTGCCTTGTCCACTGGGAACAAAAGAAACACTATTTTCACAATGTCATACTACAGTACAAATTTTGTCCATCAGAGGTAAGAAGCAGCACCACTACAAAACAGCTTTAGTTTCACCTCTTCAACATGAGCTTCATGGAGGAAGGGTAAATGTCAGCTTGCAGTAGCATCACCAACTACCAAGAAAAACAAGTATTACATTAAGATTGTAAGTCTCAAAGCATTCTAAAGTCCTTCAAGCTTTCAGTTTTCAAAGTGACAAAGAGAATAAGGACACTTAAGAAAACAGATCTAACCTAATGTAACAGGAGACAGTTATCTAGAAAAACAACCACTTGATACTTAGCTCTTAGCCATCCCATAACAATAGAAATACCAAGTTTTAGCATTAAGAACTTTGAAGGGCTAGGACCTCCTAACTAGGGTGCTAAAGTGCTTAGCACTTTTTCCAGTAACTGAAACCTGGAGTCTTGCAGGTACTCATTGCAAGCCGGCAGATTTGGTCACAGGGAGTCTAAGAGCAGAAGCTATTAAGAGTATAAACAAACTCCTTCTTTCCAGCAAAAATATTTTCAAGCATTTTACAAAAGCATACCTTATATATTTGGTGTTTAGAGGAAAAAAAACCCAAAATCTATCATAGCTTTTTGAAAATAATGCCTGTAAGATGAAAAACAACCATTTACTAGCCCTACTTTGTTTTTTGAAGCTACTGTTGAGTCCCAGGTTTTTAAAAAAATCTTTGAGCTGGTAAGAGCTTAAAATTTTGAAATTTTTAAGGCAATAGTGACTATAAATAACATGATGCTTTCGAGGAAATTTCATTCCAAATGCATTTGAGGTTTTAACAAGTAGTTTTTTTAACACGTCATTTAATTTTTAACTACTACAGTTTGTATAGACATCACTGACATTTTACTTAGAATGCTAATGGATAGACAGGGAAGTAAACAATTAAGAATTATTTTGTCTTATGTATCATGTAAGAACTGCTACTTTTCCCATGTGTAAGACAGAAAAAAGATAATCAAGTTTCTCAAATATAGTTGCAACATATCCTTCAATATACTGCAATTAAGCAACTAAACAGATTCGAACTTAAGATATTCTATATACCATACACTGCAGCATACACTTAAATAATCAATACATAAATTAAGCACACATTTTAGCTTTCACTATTTTTGCACCAGAAAGGAGAATTTTAAAAGAATTGGCATGTTGGTAAATTTAATGGGAGTTTATTTAATCAAATAGAAGATCCGTGGGTGTCTTGGCAGAAACATATTAATCCTTCCATATTAGAGGCCATCAGTAGTGCTAACAATAGATATCAATATAATACACTTTAGCAACAAGCAATACAACACCATTTATATCTTTCGGGTCTTAGCATCACCAAGAAGAAAGGGTTTTTGCATTAGCCTCATAAAAAATAAATTCAAACATATGGACAAAAATCCCATCAAGTTTCAAAGGACTGTAGTGATGTCTATGTGGGCAGTGGTGGGGAAGGAAAAAGTACACAAGTTCCTCTTCATTAGCACCTTGATTTTCAACCAACATCACATCACAAAGAGGACCCATCTTGCAGTCAGTGTCCTGATGAAGGCAAAGGCGTTCAAAAGTGAAGAAGAAGAAGGTGGTATAAACACTTCATTCATCGATCCTGAAATTTATGTATTCATATATCACAGCCTCACTGCAGCACTTTGGAGGGAAAAGCAAGGTGTACTAAGAGCTAGCGTGTGTGAGGAGGGGACACCTCCCTCACTGATGGAGCTAAAAAGCTCTGCACACAATGCCAGACTAACTCTGTATAGTACATGTATAGATGAGGAATGGGGACAGCGAGGCCAAGCACACGACACTAGTACTGCAGATAGTATGAGTACCTGACCCTAAGCTTATTAATACAAAGGTAAAAATCACACAGAAGTGTTATGAACATATTTTATATCACTTACCAGTGTGGGCGCACATGGAAAGCACAAAAGAAAAGAACGTAACTGAAAGAGGAAGCGAAGGGAAAACATGCAAAGTAGTATATGTAGAAAGTTTGCAAATCTATTAATCTTTCACAGCAAGGCTACGAAGACTGAAATTTACTGTTCTTTGCCAGTAAAAATGTCAGCTAAATGGTTCTCATTCATAAATAGCAACATATAACCTCTGAAAAGTTGAGTCCTTAACTAAAAAGAGACAAATCAAGGACCCATTTATTGCTAGTATGAGTTTACTGTCCTGCCCTGTTTACTGCGTGATGCAAAATGTGATACCAACAAGCACCCAGAAGACCTACCTGAAAATTATTACATACACTCCCATGTTCTGGGTTCAAATACATAAACATACACATAAAAATTGCTTCTCAATTTGTACAAGTTACATGCCAAAATGAAGAGATCTCAAAGATAACCCCACAATTTCTTTGACGTGCCAAAGTTTTAGACAACCACTTCTCTATTTGGTACTCTAGCAAGGCCTACAGATGTTAAATATTCTAACACCAAAAAATACAAGAGGCTACATGCCCTAAAGGAACTTCAATTCTGCCCCAAAACACAAAATTGAGTAGCAAAAGCTGCTATGTCTCCAAAATGTATATTAGTCTCTCCAGTTACTATGATATACAGACAAATAACACGATTAAATATACCCACTGCAAAGTAGTCTTAAGTGCCTGAACAAGGACATAAGAGATGACATTTACACTTGTCTTTTGATCCTTTATAACTTGTAAGTTACCTTACTTTCTAACTTTGAAGGGCTAAATTGTTATGTATACAGACCACATCTCTGCTTATTTCAAGTATAGTTACCACAAAACAATGAGGTATTTCAGAACTGCACCATGTGCAGAAACCTAATCGCTACAATAGAAACCACATGGGGAAAAAGTAAAATCTGAACAGCAGTAGTTACATTGAATTGACTTCACCAATACTAAGGGGTGAACTTGTGTAAAGATGAATGTCGAATGGATCACCAAAGCCTGATCAGTCCAACAAACAGCTATTCAAACAGGCCTAAAAGTACTGCACTAGTATCTGAAGGGTTGGGCATTTTGCTATTTTTAAAATGAAGCAGACAGGAGAAGACTAGCAAAGCTCTGACTTCTGAGCCCTGAGAAGAAGCTGGACACCACCACTGTGTTTCAAAGCCACTGCACTAAATTGATGAATTTCCAGAAGACACTTCAGTTTAAGATAATTTTATCTGCAGCTGTAAGCCTTAATTAGAAGTGCTACCTAAACAATTACTATAGTAGCATTACTATAGTAGTATACTGCCCTACTAAAACAGGTTTAGTCTTGTTTTTATGGGTGGAACCAAGCACATTCTGATGCAGATGTCTCAAATTTTTCACGAAGGTAGAGCCTTTTGAACATCCACACTAAATTATGCACAAGCAGCAATCTAAACAATACTGCTAGTGCCCTGGCATGGAATAAATACTCCCTGCAACCATGCTAGGTGCTGCAGGATTCTCTAGAACCATGTTGTACTGTGCAGGAGCACAGAGCTGGTAAGGCCATCTGGGTCTGGTTCATAGCGCTATGGGCAACTGTACAAAACATACCTATCTTGGAAGAGCTGAACTACAATGCTGGCAAGACCATGACAACATGAAGATACATGATAAGAGACAAAAATAAAAGCTATGATATCCTTCCACATAGCATGGTGCTAAGCAGTGTGAGGAACACACTTTGCTAAGCTAAGGCCATACACATATGAAGACTAGAAGCCTTTATTAAAAATATTTGAAATAAGATCACTAAAGTATTTCAATTTGTACAGTTTTAGTTCTTCCCATAGTATACTGTCTCAAAGTTCCTGACCTGCGCATGATCCCAAGCAAGGAAGGTTCTGCAAACTGGATGTGGCTGACAGTCTGTTACAAGCAAACTGTGGGTGATGAAATCAGGCTTTGTCTACTCAAAATTTATTGGTTCTGAGTACAGTCTGAAGGCTATTAAAATTGTTAATTACCCAGAAATATTAACAGCAATAGACTCTGACAAAAACTTGATGACAGGCTAATTTAAAGAGCAGCCTTAGATGACAGTCACCCCATGTTTCACAAACAGCATGGAGAAATTTATTGCATCTCAGAAGGCAAGCATATATGCTTCTAGAACTTTTCAGCACACACTTTTCAAGAAACAGAGTAAAAGTCTGTGTGGAGGGACAATTGCAATCAAAAATAGGGTAATTTACTTCAGTTATGACATCCTTGGAGATCTACCACTACCTGAGTTGTGTGCTTGAGGTACCTTTGTGTTTTTTGGTTTTGGGTTGTTTAAGGCCTCAAACACTCCCTTCACTTTGATTCAATGACTTTGCTGGTACAACACAGTCAGAAAACTCTCAGAATTGCCAGATGAACCACACTAGCATCAGGAACATTGACTTCAGGTGTTAACTCTAAAATTTCTTCTGATAACTGTTTCCAAAAGATGTGTGAAATAACTGTTGGATTTGGCAATAAAAATGAGACATCAAAAACATTCCAAAGCTGTTTCTATGACATAGAAACCACTTATTTTAAACCACTTTCACAATAGATGCTATTTCCTCTACATTATTAACTACACTTATCCTAGTTTATATTCAAGCAACACATACCTACAACTACTTTAGTCACCATTATCCTGCCATTTCCAAACTTCCTCCTCTTCCAGTGTCTCCTCCCTCTTCACTGGTATAGCTTTTTGTCTGGTAAGAGAACCTGATCCTAGCATCAAGTACCAAAATTCGGGATCACAGAAAAAACTGATGCATCAATATCTAGTAAACCATAGCCACCTGACTTTATTAAAGTAAATTGAAAAATTCGGAAAAAAAAAGTAAACTGATTTTTTTAAAACAAGAGAATGAGGCTTCTAAAACATCACTTCCTTTCAACAAGGCAAGAAGTGATTCCTCTTCCCAAGGAAAAGTAAGATCCCAGCCTCACCAAAATTATCCCTAACAGGGGCCTCCTTTCCCCTTTAGGCTGAACAAAGAACCAGAGCTAGCAACAAAGAGAAGGGGGCGGCAACCACCACTCTGCCTCCTTTAGTGTGGTTAAAAAAAAAGCCGAGACAGGCCCCACAGGATCTGCCATTTCTAAAGAATAGCAGATTAGCCGCAGCAACAAACACCTTTCATATCCCAGTGGGTTTAGCCACTCATCTTCATCTTCAAAATGGTGAAAACACCAAAGCGCCACGGCTGAACGTTCTCAACCTCCTTCTCCTGGCTACTACCAAGACCAGTCTCAGATGCCAAAGTATAGGATTGTTACAACAGGAGGCAATTTCAAAA
>NW_008688780.1:0-255 GCF_000695815.1 Acanthisitta chloris | reverse complement strand
TGACCAACGAGCTTACCTCCCACTACACAAAGGGACAAACAAATCCAAGCTCAAGAAGAAACCGAAAAGTTCTTACTGCTGCGGCCAGAGAAAAACCACAAACAAGTCGCTGCAAACATCTGAAACCAAACATAAGCTTCACGTACTTTTTCCTCGCGACTGACAAAGCAGATCACAAGCCCCCGCGTCCCCAGCAGACAAGTCTGCAAACTCGGTGGGCCTGCAAAGCAACTCACATTTCACTAATATCAAACA
>NW_008688779.1:0-6230 GCF_000695815.1 Acanthisitta chloris | reverse complement strand
CCAACCCGGTTGATTCTATGATTATGTTGGTTCTTAATATTCTGCATGTTTCCTGTTACATGATTCCAAACTGCTTAATCGTTTAATACAATATCCAATCATGTCCATAAGCTCTGATTCATAGTTTTCATTAATTTATAACTAAAGCTACTACAAGGAAAGTATAACCTCTCCTACTCATACAGTAGATCAATGGCAGACACACAGCCCAAGTTCATGTCTTCCTACAGCATTAGCCTGTGTAGTTTATACTAACCTTGTCAGTAAAGCTTTGTCAAAGTGGGAGACTGCAAGATGTGCCTTGGGTTAGTCATGCAATGATAAAGCAAGCTGGGTGTGACAGGGTTCACAACTGGTAATTGATGATGAAACTTACTGCGATGTGCAATGTTTTTGTATAGTAGCTGTCAATTACTGTCATAATTATAAAAGACATGATCGTTACTGGAGATCAGTGGCATAATGGTGAGCAACCACAAATAAAGGGACTGATTGCAACTGATGAGCTCCATAGGTTCCTTCCAACCTTGAGAAACTCTGTTCCTTAAATAATTTCAGTGATAAGAATAACCTATAGCTTTATCTAATAAGCAAAAAAAGGCAGGGTATTATTTTTTATTTTTGAGCAGAATTGTCTTTACTGCATATCTACATCGCTAGACATGTGGTCCACATTCAGCACTGTTCAACTGGTTTGCATGCAGGTAGGATGTATGAGAAATACAGTCACAAAGAGTGCTTGAAAGGTGACATAGAAAGGTTATGCAATCCATGCTCCTGCCCTTGAACAAGGTTTTCTTGTTTGCCAATCTGAGAGCTAATGCTAGCAGTCAAACACCAATTACTTAGAAATTTTGTGCTGAACATTAGAATTAATTATCATAGAGCGTAGGTTTAGAGATTAGAAAGAAATTCTTTATTCTGAGGGTAATGAGACACCAGAACATGTTACCTAGCAAAGATGTGGATGCCCCATCCCTGAAATTGTTCAAGGTAAGATTGGATGTGGGGCCCTGAGCAACCTGATCTCGTGGAATATGTCCCTGCTCATGTCAGGGTGTTGGAACTAGATGATCTTTAAGGTTCATTCCAACCCAAACCATTCTGTGTTTCTATGACAGAACCACAATAACAACCACAATGAACCTGTTCACAAAGCAGATTCAGCTGGAGGAGGTTGCCTAGGGCTGTGTTGTGCTGGGTTCTGAATCACTCTACGGATGGAGATTCCACAGCCTCTCTGAGGAATGTGGTCTGGTGTTTGACCCCTATCATGGGAATTATTTAAAAAAACATATATCTAGTCAGAATTTCCCTTGTTCCAGCTTGTGACCATTGCCTTTTGTCTTTCCACCAAGTACCATCTTCTCTATACCCTACCATCATGAAGTTTTATTGTGATGACAGTTTCTTATTCGCATTGAAATACACCCTAAAAAGTCAATACTGTGGCCTCAGCTCTTTTATAGAGCTGCAAGAGGACAGCATAACCTTTTTATTAGAGAAACATATAGTTTTAAGTTGTATGCAAAGCATTTGTTCAGAGGCTAATTCTTCTAAGAAGGGAAAGTTTAGGTTAGATATTAGAAAAAGGTTTTTTACTGTAAGGCTGGTGAGACATTGGAGCAGGTTGCCCAGGGAATTGGTGGATGCCCCAACCCTGTCAGTGTTCAAAGCCAGGCTGGATGAGGCCTTGAGCATCCTGGTCTAGTGGGGAGGTTTCCCTGCCCATGGCAGAGGGGTTTGGGACTAGATGATCTGTAAGGTCCATTCCAACCCCTAAAATTCTACGATTCTTCTTTCTTATAATGCTTCTGAATGGTTGCTAGACAGAAACAAAAGAAGCATTGTTAAAGGCAGTGAAGGATTTTTTTTTAAAAAGCAGAAAACAACAACCTTTCTTGTTTTGTAACATTTTCTACGGAATGGCAGTGTTGCACATTAACATTTATGAATCAAGAAATCTACTAACTAGATTACCTGGAGGCATTATTTCACTCTGCTAAAATTTGGAAAGAGCAAGTCAAATCATTCTGTTTCTGCTACTGAGCCACCATTAAGGAAAGAACCTACAAAACTGTGTGGGTATATGCATGAATGGGGGGTTAATGCATGCAACTTGTGTGCCAGGTGCATGTGCACAGTGATCCTTTCCCTAACAGCATTTTTATCACTTCACACTTTTGTGAACATGTCTCTCTAGGCATAGCTGTCCACCAATGCATATAATTTAATTAATGTGCTTACATAGACTGATCCTGTGGCTTTACTTAATAATCACAGAAGAAGAAAGTTACTCTGTAACTAGAAATCTGTGAGATGCAGATGGCAAAAATCTTGTTTCATGTGGAAATTCCATGAAATCTCCAGCTTTTACCTCAGAAATAGAGTTAGCACTAAAGCCTAGTTAGTTTATATATGTTACACTAATTTTCAAACACAAAAACCTCTATAATGACACAGACTGATCTTAATGCCTCTACTTATTTAAAGATTCTAGTCAGCCCTTACGATGGATGAACTAAGCCCTTTATTGAAAATTGGTAGATGCCTAATGATCAGCGATCATCACCAGGCTACATACAAAGTGCAAACAGAGCACATTCCCAATTAGCACTGTCTCCATGCAGATGTTGCTTTCAAATGGCTAATCTTCAAAAATCAGAAGAAAAAAAGAGATGGAAATCAATTGTGAGGAGCCATTTTTATACAAAAATGTGAATGAAAATTAGGTCCTCACGATGCATTTATTGTCAGATCAGAAAGCTTGCATTCTGTCATTAAGAAAAAGGACTGTTTTGGTGAGGAAAACTAGTCTTGGTTCAATATGGAAGTGAAAACAACTATTTGACATAAACAATATATGAAAATGGTGAGGGAACTATGCATAGCG
Source organism: Acanthisitta chloris (assembly GCF_000695815.1). Lineage (NCBI taxonomy): Eukaryota > Metazoa > Chordata > Aves > Passeriformes > Acanthisittidae > Acanthisitta > Acanthisitta chloris. The sequence goes on along the minus strand of NW_008688779.1, from coordinate 3,337 downwards.
ATCAATATAAACAAATTGCTCTGTAAATTGATAACAGGAAGCTAGAAATATGAAGGAAAATCCATAGCAGATAGTTTCTACATATACTTGCAGTAAAAATGAAGTCATAGTGAGGGCACAAGTCTTTCTAAATTGCAATGCATAAATTGCTAAAATTTAAGAATAGGTATTTGGTGCAGGGTTCTTGTGGGTTTTTTTTTTAAAAAAAACTGCCTTCAGGAGATCAGCTAGAAACATTCCTCAGCTTGATGGCAACTGTTCTTTTTTGTCAGAGGTGTTTTGTTCATCTGGAAGGAAATGCATCAGGTATAATTCATTTGGCAATTAGTTTTGGCAAAATCATAGCTGGCCAAAAAAAAGTACTACTACCTCTGTGAATGACATGGAGTGCTATATACCTACCCCAATCATAATGCAGAGTCAGGGACAAACATACTTTAAGAGTGGTATAGAAATATATGCCTGGAAGCCAGGGCTATGTGTTTACATTAGGCAAAAATTCCTAATATATAAAGCATAGAACACATTAACATGCATTAACACATTAACATGCTATTTCACATCAGAATTATTTTATAATTTTCTACAAGGCTTTATTCAGTGGTATTTTGTAAGTGAAAATCTTTTCGGTTCAGTTTGGTGATTTTATCATTTTACTGATAACCAATTAATAGTATTTCAAACAATCTAACCAAAGAATCTGCCTTACCAGGATTTGGATTGTCATGACCTGCTAGTAGGGACTGTGATGTTTGTTGTAAATTCTCGTCAGGCCAAACGAAGGCACAGGGCCACATGTCAGGGAACTCTCATGCTTTATTGTACAGTCACCATAACTCAGGCAACAAGCCCAGCCCACTGTTTAGACTCAAAACGTTTTGGCTAACAAGCCCTTAAATTCTTAAAATACACTTCCACAAGAGTGGTGGCTAACAAACCCTTAGTTTTGTACAGTACACTTCAAGAAGTTCTCAGCTCCCACAGCAAACTTCTCAAGGGTGCTGTCTCACAAGACACAACACACCATTACTCAAAGGTGCTGGCTACCAAGACACAACGGCTTCTCGAAGGTGGTGGCTCACAAACCACAATACACTATTTCTTGAAGGTGCTGGCTCAGGCCACAAAACAATCCCACAAGCTCCCCACTCCCACAATGAAGTTCAAATTGGAGTACAGGGTAGAACATGATAGCCAGGCAAAGCAAGGGTGGGGAGAGAAATAGGCAGAAAAAGAAGAGAAAGAACAAAGAGTATCACAAGTCTTTGGATCCCGTGTTGATCCTGCTGCATGGGTGGTTCAGAGCTGGGGTTGCAAGACAAAGAAAGTTAAAGAGAGGAAACAAAGAAGAGCAAGGGGGCCTCATCTGCTCCTTTTTATGGTGAAAGGCTAGGTAAACCTAAACCTAGGATTAATGAAACAACTTTGAACAGGAGCCTGGGTGGAGACTGATATTTGTAACTAGAGTTGCAACTGGTGTAACTGATGTTAGATATACATTTAACCATAGCTGTAGGAGCAGAAGGTTCTGCTCAAGGCCTGTCTGCTAGTCTTGCAAAAACTAAGCTTTTAGAATTTGTAGTCTGCAGAAGTGAAGATACAGTGCAACTCTCAGTGTCTCTGCAAAGTGAAGAAGGTAAGTGCAAGGCTGAAAGGGACTAATAAGACATTCCTCTGCAGAACTAGGGCACCAACACCAGTTAGAACCTGCTCTGAGGTCTGGAAAGATGACCAGAAGGGATATGCATGCACCCAACAGAACAGGTCATTAAGCAGACAAGTGATAAAGACTATGGAATGACCACTGGGGGTTGCAGAGGACCCTCCAGGACCACCACCTCAATTAACTGTGCAGATGCCAAGATGGCAGGGGTATTAGTGATTTCTAGGAAGTCATTAGCATATATGCATAACTTCCTGGAAATCTAATGAATATGCATGCTTTATGAAAATGAAAACTGTCCTGTTTGGAGCCAGGGTGTGTGTTTTAGGAGGAACAATCCCACACACCCGGCTTGGAATTAAAGGAATGCTTGCTTAACAGTATCATGCTGTTGGGTTGATTTCTTTGAATCAATAGTTAACCTGGTGCACATCTCATGTGTAAACTGGATTCTGTGCACAGCAGCCCTTTGAGCCCTCCTCCAGGAAGTGAGCCAGGGGTGGGGGAGCCTGAGCAGGAGTCTCCAGGTGAAGCAGGAAGTTGGCTCAGAACTGCCCCACCTCTGCTGGGCCTCTTTCCTGTCACATCTTACCTGTTGGAACAGTCAGAATGTTAGAGACATTACATCCTTATATCTGGCCCTCCACACAGATGCTGGTCCATCCTAACATGGACTTTTATTTTAATATTGGACTAAAATTGGAGGCCATTTAATGCTCTGCACATTGGAGAGCTGTGAGTAGAAAAGTTCATTGCGAAGTAGTATGGCAGGAAAAAATAATATAAAAATGACACCTCCTCTCCCAAAGACCAACAAAAACCCCCAAACCCACCACAACAAATACCTTCCTTTGGCTGAGTTTTGCATGTATGTGTATGGTTATAGTTTATCCCACAAAGCAAAGGCTTTTACATGAATAACTTCTACATGACAGAACATGTATGTTGTCTCCACATCTGATGACCAGCCCATACCAGTCCTTTGGCTTTTGGACATGGTACTATACCCTGGGCACACAGCATCTATGGCCAGTAGATCTGGTTTCAGTGTGATGCAGTATTGTCCACCAAGCGCAAGGTGCGAGATAGTGGCCTCCACTATTACCAACAGTGGAAGATACACCATCTAGAAGTAATAAGGAAAACTTGAGGGCTGAATTGAAAAATTCTGGGGAAGAGAGATTTCCATGATCTATTTTAACTGTTGTGCCTCAATAGCAGGGGACGTGAGCAGAGGCACATGTATTACTGTGATCCCAAACCTGATGTCCTTATGCTTCAGGAAAATTTTGTGCATTGGACTGGCTCTGCGTGGATCAGGAAACTCTCCGTGCTGGACTAGCTCTACTCGGGTCAGGAAACCTTTGTGCGCTGGACTGGCTCTACTCGGGTCAGGAAACTTTTGAGTGCTGGACTGGCTCTACTTGGGTCAGGAAACCTTTGTGCGCTGGACTGGCTCTACTTGGGTCAGGAAACTTTTGAGTGCTGGACTGGCTCTACTTGGGTCAGGAAACTTCTCTGTGCTGGACTGGCTCTACTCGGGTCAGGAAACTTTTGTGCGCTGGACTGGCTCTCCTCGGCTGGGTGAGCCTGTGGCTCTGCCCGCACGGGTGTCGGAGCCGGGTGGCTGCCGAGGGCTCTCGGGCTGGCGCCGCAGCAGAGCGGGTGCGGGAG
>NW_008688778.1:58109-60077 GCF_000695815.1 Acanthisitta chloris | reverse complement strand
GCGCCGGGCCGGGCGTCCCCGGGCGGGGCGCGGGAAGGCGCTGAGGGAGATGAGAGCGAATGTTGTCCCTGTCTGGCACAGTCCCAGCCACAGCTGCTCTGGGAAATCCATTCCAACCCCTCAGCACCTCACAGGGAGGAATTCCTTCCCAATATCCCATCTGTCCCTGCCCTCTGGCAGTGGGAAGCCATTCCCTGTGTCCTGTCCCTCCATCCCTTGTCCCAAGTCCCTCTGCAGCTCTCTTGGAGCCCCTTGAGGCACTGGAAGGGGCTCTAAGTTCTCCCTGGAGCTTCTTTTCTCCAACCTGGCCTGGAACACTCCCAGGAATGGAGCAGCCACAGATGCGCTGGGAAATCCATTCCAGCCCCTCAGCACTTCACAGGGAGGAATTCCTTCCCAATATCCCATCTGTCCCTGCCCTCTGGCAGTGGGAAGCCATTCCCTGTGTCCTGTCCCTCCATCCCTTGTCCCAAGTCCCTCTCCAGCTCTCTTGGAGCCCCTTGAGGCACTGGAAGGGGCTCTAAGTTCTCCCTGGAGCTTCTTTTCTCCAACCTGGCCTGGAACACTCACAGGGACAGAGCAGCCACAGCTTCTCTGGGCAACCTGTGCCAGTGCCTCAGCACCTCACAGGGCAGGAATTCCCTCCCAATATCTAAGCTAAATTTCCCTCTTTCAGTTTTCCCCCATTGCTCCTTGTCCTGTCATTGCAGCTCCTAACACAGAGTCCCTGTACAGCTTCCCTGGAGCCCCTACAGCTCCTGCAGGTTGTTCTGAGGTCTCCACACAACCTTCTCCAGGCTGAACAGCCCCAACTCTCCATAGGGAGATGCTCCAATCCTCTGATCACCTTTGTGGCCTCCTCTGGACACATTTCTGCCAGGGAACCACCTCAGCTCTGCATTTCCAAGCCAAACCCAAACTCCTGACAGACAACTACCTGTGTCAGAATTCCTGGAAGTTGGAATCCCTTACACAGGCAGGAAAAGACCTTTAGACATCTAAGCATCCGTATTTCCCAACTCTCTGGTAGGGAAGTTGCTCCAGTCCTCTTAGCAGCTTCGTGGCCTCCTCTGGACTTGCTCCAACAGTTCCATGTCCTTGTGATGTTTTTTCCACGCAGCCTTTTCTCCAGGCTGTCCTCAATTTTGGAATCTCATCCCATGAAGTTCCACCTTGCTCCAGCTGATGGCACGATTGGCAGCATATGGAGCAGAGAGTTTTCCCAGGCAGACAGACAGTGTGTTGGACAAGATCCCAATCCTCCAGCTCAGAGTGTCTGAGACAGAGCCCTGTGGGTCTCAGCCTCACACCATTCCCACCAGGAATGAGCGCAGGGAAGCGCCTGGTTCTTATCCACTGAGCAAATAAACACAAGTCACCAGGTCAGGGATGAGACAGGAATTATCTGCAGGACAAGCAAACCAACTTTGGAGGCTGCAAAGGATTTCCAGCCTGAGGAATGAGCTCCCAGCAGCAGGAGTTAATGGTATGTCACTCCACAGGAGACTTTCCTTCCATAGGACATGTGTGTGATGGAGGCAATAATCCCTCCAGGCTTCCAACTCCTCCTGTGCCTCCTTCCAGCTGTGCAACCTTCCAAACACACACAGCAAAGGGAAAATCCCTGGGAAAGTGTCACTCCCTCTGGCCTCACACTGACACTCAGCCACGGTGTGTCCAGTGGGTGATCCAACACGGCTCCAGCCCAGCTGGGATGGACACCTGGGATGTCCTGGGGTGATCCCATAACCCAAACAGGCTCAGAGTTAACACTGGGAAGGCTGGAGTGAACTGGGAGTCCAAACAGGCTCAGAGTTAACACTGGGAGGGCTGGAGTGAACTGGGAACTGTGGGATGGGGAGTGTGGGCAGCTTGGAGCAGCCTCTGGCTGAGGAATGCAGATCCCAAGGTCTTGCCATGGCCAGGATGAATTCAACACAGAGGCACAAATTCCCTCTCCTGATTTCC
>NW_008688778.1:52980-58074 GCF_000695815.1 Acanthisitta chloris | reverse complement strand
AGCAGGAAAACCAACAAATTATATCCATATTTCAGAGAGGCAAAATTGCTTTCTACCTAAGCCAACATCAATTAGTTTTCCTCCTGGCTCTTGCATCCATGGATGACCCTGGGAAGGACATCAGCTCTCCTGCAAAATTCCTGTATTTTTCAGGATGGCAATAAGAACTAAACCCTCACAGGGTCCTGGAGTGAGACTAGTTCATGCTCCAAAAGGTCTTTAAGCTTTTTGTTGATCAGCCCTTGCTAAAGTCACCATTGGAAAAACCAATTCAAACCAGCAGAAATTCCATATTGTCTCTAAAACCTGATGGTGAATTCCTGGGAGGTTTTACAGAATGATTCCTGTCTGAGCATTGTTGAGTTTGTGTTTGTTTTCTCCATAAGAACTCTCTGAGTTTGGGTTATGAGTTAAAAATGCCCTTGGCAGGAAGGTTTAGGGAAACCTTCACAGATGTTTCTCCATGATTTCTGTGCAGATTCTGTCCCTGCAGCTTCCTCTGGAACCAAAAGACACAAGTTTTGATCCATTTCTTCTTTTCTTTCTCCTTTGTATCCCCATTGCTGCTCCAGGAGCTCTGTGGGAGCACAGGAACACACACAGCTCTACCCACCAAAATCCCACAGGACCGTTTTCCAGCAGGTATTGATGAGCTCCATGATGCTGTGGAAGGGAATCACCAGGGTCACCGTGACACCACGTGAGTTTTTATCCTCCTACAACATGATTTTGGTAGGGTTTGTGTGGCAGCAGCACAGGGTGTGTGACTAAATCCATGACTTGGGAAGAAAGGAGCCTTCACAGCCTGAATTTCCTGGGTGGAAATCTTGGCAACCCTCCCTGAGACCCTTTCCAAGGATTTACCCTCAGAAGAGGCACTGCCCTTTATCTCCACCTTTATCTTTACAAACCTTATCTCCACCTTCCTGCACCTTCTCAATGCTCCTGTGTTGAGTCTGAGGCTTGTTCTACCTCACCATTAGTTAACTTAGCACCCACAGAAACCTTCAAGAACACCTGAGTGACCTCTCTGTGCCAGGCACAGAGGCTCCATGGGGCAGGGAGAGGGTCCGTGGTGCTGTCTCCTCCCTCTTTTCCTTTCACAGCACTTCCAAGCCCAATAAAACCTGCTGCTCCCCATTTAATGGGTGATGTTGGTCACTAACGAGCTCACCTCCCTCTTAAAAACCAACCAGGCCTCAGGAGAGCTCATTTAGGAAGCAGATGTAAGGCCAAGGTGTCCTTGAGGGCCTTCAGGGTGGGAGCTGCTCCATGCTGTGCTCCAGCCTGGTTGGATGCCAAAGTTTGGAGTATTTTTATCCCCTGGCCAAGCTGCCAGAGGCTGTTCCCGTGCTCAGCACCACCTGAGCGTGGTGGAGGACACACTCACCTCTCCAGCATTCCTTCCCCCTGAGTGGTGCTCCTGGATGGCAGCAGGATTCCATGGGAATTCCCAGTTGTCCTTTCCATGGGGCTGAATGACCACTGGCTTGCCCAAAGGTTTTGGGAGAGCTCTCCAGAGCTCAGACACTTTGATGTCAAACTGTCAAGGAGGAATTCACTGGAGCAAAGCACAGAGGCTCAAACTACAGAGGGGAAAGGCTTCATCCCAAATGTGTGATGATGTTTGGATGTGGAAAGGTTTGATACAGGGAAATATATATTGGAGAGAGTCTTGGGACAAGGGATGGAGGGACAGGACACAGGGAATGGCTTCCCACTGCCAGAGGGCAGGGACAGATGGGATATTGGGAAGGAATTCCTGCCTGTGAAGTGCTGAGGGGCTGGAATGGATTTCCCAGAGCATCTGTGGCTGCTCCATCCCTGGGAGTGTTCCAGGCCAGGTTGGACAGGGCTTGGAGCAACCTGGACTGGTGGAAATTGTCCCTGCCCATGGAACTGGATGAGCTTTGAGGTCCTTCCCACCCATTCCATGCTGTTGTGCCACGAGTGACACGAAGCCAGAGGAGACCTTAGTGTCCAGAGACACCCAGGAGACCTGAAAGCATCCAACCTCACCCTGTTCAATATGGTCTTCTTTAAACTCTGTTTTTACTTCAGATTTGGGCTGCCAATAACTCCTTCAAACAATGATCTAATGCCTATGTGAATGTTTGTAAAACCTCACTGCTCTGGCAGGTTGAGCTCTTGCCAAAAAGCAATCACATGCAATTAGGGAGAAGGAATTGGAATATCCTGGCCTTGCAGTGCAGCAGATTTTCCAGTTGTGTTTGTCCCAGTTTAACTGTCTCATTCACGGGGATTGTGCTTCACGTTAAGGCTGGTGGGACACACTCCTGTCCTGTCCTCTTCACTTGTCTGCCCAAAACCTTCCTGGGATGTGGACATGACACTCCTGGCCCTGCAGTTGTGCCCAACAGCATCACTGGGTTGACTTTGGAGGGATGGAAGGATACAAGGAATTCCTTGTGTGCTGCCACAGTTCCCAGTCACAGACCAGACTGGGATCAAGTCATGGCCATTCCCTTTCTGGGAAGAATTTGGTCATGCCTCAAGGCAATATGGGGGAAAAAGCTCTTCAGGCTAATCAGTATCACACCCATATGACTCCAAATTCCCTCACATCACCTGCTTATCCCTCATTTTCCATGGACACTGACAGAATGATGAGGACAGAGCTTGGCACAGGCACAGCCCCACATGGGCTTTCAGGTCCTGGTCTTCCCCCACCTTCCAACATTTCCTGCTGTGGAGGCTCTTTAGGCATGTTGAGCACTGGGAGCATCTAAAAGCTCATTGCTTTTTTTGAGGGAACACCTGGAAAAGCCTTCCCTGGAGAAGGGGAACAGCCACATGGCTCCTGTGGGACTGGTGAGGCACAACTCTTCATAGAACAGGAGAAGAGTTTGGGTTGAAAGGAATTTCAGGGCATCTGGTCCAGCTCCTGTTAAATGGTCTCTGCTCACATAAGGAGAAGGTCCCAACGCAGTGGGAAATTGGAGCCTGTCCAGGATAAGAGATCCCAGGATCCCCTGAGGAAAAGGAATGAGACATCCTTTGCCCACGTGGATTTTACACTGCAATCTTCACCCTCTCATCTGGCAGCTGAGGAGGTTTCCAAGCAAGTTGGGAATTTCAACATGGAAAGTTAGATGAGAAAACTGTCCTGGAAATTCCTTCAGCATCCTGGAAATTCCCTTCACTCCCTGATCTAGTTCTGGAGAACTAGACCTGTCCTGCAGGATCCTGGGGTGTTGTCCTGACACAACAGGAGGTCATGGACACACAGGTCAGGTCCTGTGGAACCAGGAGCTGTTATTTCTGGGAGGAATGTGGGAGAGGAGAGGTGGATTCTGCTCTCCAGTGGGGTTTGAAATCCTAAATTCCAGGCAAGAGTCATCACATAAACTTGTGCTGAAGAACCTGACCTAGTTTGAATAATTGGAGGTAATTGTCAGCTCTTTCCAAATGACAAAACCCTTAATCACCAGCAGATGCTCAGCCAACCTCACAGAAAGGGCTGGAAAACCCATGATGGAATGAGAGTATTGTTGTCCCAGAGGCACCAAGTTTCAGGAATGGGCAGGAATCTTCCTTAGGGGTTTTTCCAATACATGGTCAGATGCTCAGACTGGGGCAATGGTTGGAGCTCCTGGGCTGGGAATCTCTCCAGAAGATCTGTAGTTGTGCCCTGAGCACACAGTTGGGTGGCACCAAAATAGCAGGGAACAATTCCAGATGGAGCAGCTTGGAAACCAGGAGCTGAAAGTTTGGGGTGCTCCATGGGTTCCTAGTCCAGATCTTGGAATCTAGTGTGGGGTTTCCTAAAGTTTGGATGAGTTTGATGTGAGTGTGTTGGCTACACTCACATAAAGCTGCTCTGAGTTGCCTCAGGTTACACCTGGGAGTTACTTCCCAATAGGCAAAGCCCTGAGGAAAGGAGATGTGTCTGATGGGGATAAGGATGTGCATGGAAGAGCAGGATACATGGAACCACCTGAGATATCCCACTCTTAGCTGGGCATGTGCGTGTGGACAGACTCTGTGCAAGCAGAAATGATCCTTCTGGAAGGGTCTGACCCACCAGAGAATTAATTTGGGTTGCTAATTAATCATAGAATCATGGAATATCCTGAGCTGGGAGGATCAAATCCAACTCCTGTCCCTGCACAGACACCCCAACAATGTGCCCTGAGAGCATTGGGCAAACACTCCTGGAGCTCTGTCAGCCTTGGGGCTGTGCCCACTGCCCTGGGGAGCTGTTCAGTGCCCAAACACCTCTGGGGGAAGAACCTTGTCCTGATCTCCAATCTGACCCTGTTCCAGTGCCCAAACACCTTCTGGGGGAAGAACATTGTCCTGATCTCCAGCCTAACCCATTCCTGACACAACTCTTAACCATCCCCTGGGTCCTGTCACTGGTCCCAGAGGACACAGATTGCTGCTGTCTCTCTGTTTCTCCTCCTGAGGAAGCTCCAGATTTCCTTTCTGTTGGCTCCAGGTGGTGTCTAGGTGAGATCTGACTTAATAGTGATATGAAATACAGGGAAAGGAACACTCCAAGATGACTTGAAGGGCCCTGGCTGAGGGCAGATGAAGGCTTTGCTGGCATGATACCACCAGGCAGTGCTAAACCAGAATGGATGGACAAGGAGCAAGCCAGGACATTCCTCCAGGAACCAGAGCTCCAAGGGATGTCCTTCCTTCTCTACAACGAGATGGTGCAAAGCACAAGAAAGATGGCAACCCCTGGAAATGGTCAGAGCAAGGAGTTGTCCTACCCTAGCAGAGAGCTGTGACAGAAGAGCTTTCATGACAGAGCTGTAATGAAGCTTTGGGGTTGCTCTGGAGTTACTCTGAGCACATTTGGTGTGTTTTACAGCTCTGGTGTTCATCTATTCCTGCATAACCTCCCGCAGTGAGACTCATAATCAAAGATCCTGCCTGGAAACCAACAGCTCCCTTGGGAATGTGTCTGGGACAAGACTTATTCTGGGGTCTTTGAAGTGGGCAGTGATGTGGAAACAGTGACAGCATGAGGCAGGAGGTCTCCCCTGTGGGCATGGGTGGGGAGGTCTGCAGCCAAGCAAGGGTGACAAGTGAGTCACCACACCTCTGGTGTGCCCATGATGT
>NW_008688778.1:51458-52937 GCF_000695815.1 Acanthisitta chloris | reverse complement strand
CTGTCACTGGGGCAGAAACAACACCCACAGCAGGGGCATAGGCTCTGGTGGTTGGAGCTGGTGGAAGGCATGAAGGTGAGTTGTTCTCCAGTGATGCAAAGGGCAGCAGAGGTACCTCCCAGAGTTCTGCAAGGACAGTCATAGGCAGCAACTTGCACACTGGGGAAGAGCAGCTCTGCTGAGCTCTGTGGTACACACAGCCTTCCCCAGGTGCTGCTGGCCATGTCCTGCTCTGTCCCACAGGGTCAGAGAATCACAGAATCACAGACTGGTTTGGGCTGGAAGGACCTTAAAGCTCATCCAGTCCCAACTCTGCCATGGGCAGGGTCACCTCCCACCAGCCCAGGGTGCTCCCAGCCCCATCCAACCTGGCCTGGAACACTCCCAGGGATGGAGCAGCCACAGCTGCCCTGGGCACCCTGTGCCAGAGCCTCAGCACCTCACAGGGAGGGATTCCTGCCCAATATCCCACCTAACTCTGTCAGTGGGAAGTCCCCCTTGTCCTGGCACTTCAGGCCTGTGTTCAAAGTCCTCTCCAGCTGCTAGTCCAGGGGAGGCTGGAGTGGAGCTCCTGGCCCAGGGGAGAATGGAATGGAGCTCCTGGTCCAGGGGAGACTGGAGTGGAGCTGCTGGTCCAGGGGAGACTGGAGTGGAGCTGCTGACCCAGAGGAAGCTGTTTGGGGGCCATGAACTCCTGTTAGTACACTCCAGGCCCTGACAGAAATGCATCAGCCACATGAACTGGTTGTGGCCTCAAGCAAAGGCCATTCCTCTGCTGCTGCCTCCTGCCAGATCCTCCCAGCCCAGACTCAGGGCCTCACGTTCCCTTTCAGATCTGCTTTTCATGTGTCTTTCCCCAGAACAAGGCTGGGACACTGCCAGACTCAGCAAACCATTCTGACCAGTCACCCAGTGCTGGCAGGTCGCTTGTGCTGGAACAAACTCCATCTCTTGCCTCTCTACAACTCTCCAGCCCAGACATCCTCCTCCTCCTCAGCTCTCCCTGCCAGCACTGTAATGAAAAATGGCTCTCCTACTCTGTCTGCTTCCATTTGAATCCCTCTAGGAAAGGTCTCGTGTTCTCCAGCTCTTTGCTGCTGAAATTAGCATCCTGCAGGATTCCAGGGCTGGACTAGCAGTGGGAAGAGTTGCTAAGACTGCAGAGACCAGATGGATTTGAGAGCCAAGTGTCCAAAAGGACATGCTTGGGAATCACTCTGTGCTTTAGGAGAGCTGATGGGTGAGTGGACAACACAGTTCTCCAGGCAGATCTGCACTTACCAGGGCCCAGAGGGAGATGGGAGCACAGTGACAGAGCTGGGGACAGGGTTGGAATGGAACTGCTGGTCCAGGAGAGGCTGGAATGGAGCTCCTGGTCCAGGGGAGGCGGGAATGGAGCTCCTGGTCCAGGAGAGGCTGAGATGGAGCTGCCAGTTCACACAGTGAGCAGGAGGTTCTCCAACAAGGCACTGAAACCAT
>NW_008688778.1:34783-51432 GCF_000695815.1 Acanthisitta chloris | reverse complement strand
CCCCCCCCCCCCAAAATATCAGTTCTTGGGGGTTTCAACCCAGAAATAGTTAACCCATGCCACAACCCTTGGGCCAGCTGCAGGATGCTGGAGTGGGCACTGGGATTGGAAGGAGAATGACAGTTTTAGGTCACTCACAAAGCTTTCTAATTATGCTTTTTTGGCCAAAAAAAAAAAAATCCCCACCCCAAAACCCCTCCAGAAATGGTGTGTTTTATTCTGTAAGTGCTGAACATTCCACAATTGCTGTGTTTAATAAATACAGCAGGGGCTCCTAGGAGACTGAATGGGGCTGAATGAATGAAGTATGTGAGACATCTGAAACCCATTAGTTGGAGCAAACTGGTAGAGAGGCAGGAATTCTTCTCTTTTGCAAAATATTTAGACGTTTGACTTTCATGTCAGGCCAACAGCTTAGCTGGGGTTATGTTCCAGGGGAAGGAAAGGTGTGTCGAAGGGGGGAAATGAGGGGGAGGGGAGGGACAGGTTTGGGTCAGGCCCAAAAGGAGGAGAAGGGCTCTGTGGGTTTAGGAGATTATATTCCTGGTGGGATCAAACTCAGCACGTGGAAACATGAGGTGACATTGCCCCTTGATAGGGGATAAATGTCACAGAGTCATCAGAGTGAGAAGGGACTCACAAGGATCAAATCCAACTCCTGTCCCTGCACAGACACCCCAACAATGTACCCTGAGAGCATTGGGCAAACACTCCTGGAGCTCTGTCAGCCTTGGGGCTGTGCCCACTGCCCTGGGGAGCTGTTCAGTGCCCAAACACCTCTGGGGGAAGAATCTTCTCATCTCCAGCCTAAACCTCCCCTGACACAGCTTCAGACCACTCAGGTGCTGTCACTGGTCACACAGAGCAGTCAGTGCTGTCCCTCCACTTCCCCTCGTAAGGAAGTTCTATTCAGCCCTGAGTTCTCCCCTCAGTTTCCTCCTCTTCAAGCTGAACAGCCCAAGTCAGCCACTCCTCATATGGTCCCTCAACACCCTTCATCACCTTCACTGTCTCCTTTGGACACTCTCCACCAACTTAATATCTTTCTTACCTTGTGTCTTGGGACTTGGTTCATTTTGGGGTGTAGAGTGGGCTCAGACTGGGAGAACTCCTCCCCAGGTTGAGTTAGGGATGCCCTGAGACTTATTTAATCTGGTTTTGCTATTTAGAATAGAATTAGTGCACAGCCAATGTCTTCTCCACCACATGGACACTCCATGAGGATCAGGAATGATGCCACATCCCTTCCTGCCTCACTGAAGTGAGGTTTTCTCCCAGACTTTTCCTCTTGGTGCAGGATTAGCTCATCCACTTACTGAAAGGCAGAAAAGTAGGGAATATATGGATGGGAAGAGCACTGAATGTTCCACCAAGCAGAGCCAACCAGGTTGCTCAAGGAATGGTGGGAGGTGTCCCTGCCCAGGGTTGGGGCTAGATGGTCTCTAAGGTCCATTCCAACCCCTAAACACACTAGGAAACTGTAACACCTCTTTAGGAGCCACTTCACCTCCATGGAAATGTCTGGAGAGGGCTTCAACAGGGAAATTAAAGAGTTGACAACACCCAACTTCAGCCTGGACAGAACATCTCCTAATGGAGGTTGGATATTTCCTGCTGGAAATTTAAGGCAAGTCTCCAACCTTTGGTGCTTCACTTTGTGCCTCATGAGCAGTGAGGATCTCCAAGCCATGGAGTGACATCTGAGCTCGCTCAGGATCAAAGCTAAGGATGGTGTCAGAAAGGTCTGGAGTTTGCAATGTTTTCCCACTGATAAGATGATTTATATAGATAAATCATTCCTAGTGATCTTTATCCAGCCCAACTTTATTGCACTCAACCAGTTCCTCCCAGGCTTCCTGAACCCAAAATGTGAAGGTTTAGGACCCTCAGACTTGGCAAATGTCTTCCATTATCCTTCTAATCCTCCCAAGCTGATTAGATTGGAGGATATCTCCCTCTCCATAGGAAACAGATGTTCCTCCTGCAGCAGGGACAGGCAGGAGGCAATGCTGGGTCTGTGTAGAGTCTCTTGGAGTTAGGATTGTTCTTCTCCAAGTTGCTGCAACCTTCACTAATCTGAGCTCAGATGTGGCTGCATGGAGAAGGTGCCAGGAAGGAGCTGCTGTTGAGTTTCTTTACACCATTAGTGAGGAGAAACTCAACATTCCTGGGCTGAGGCTCTGGGAAAGAACTTGGGAGCAGTTTTTGTTTGTGTCTCTTAGTTTAGAGGTGAATGGTCTGAAAACATGACTGGGGCAGGGGCTGAGGCTGCTTCTCATTCCTAAGGGAATGGTGTAACCTCCAGATTCCAAGAGTCCCTGCATGGATTTCCTGAATGGATTTAACTCTTTCCAGAAGATAAGTCACTCAGGAGACATCATTTTCCATCCCTCTTCTTGCACTCTGTTCACCATCGGTGGGAGGATCTCAGTGACTTCAATATCATCATTTTTGTCAACCTGTACCTTGCTTTTTTTCAGCTCTTTCCTTTTTATTTTTTAAATTCTTTTTGCCAAGTTCTAACAAAATGATGTTTCCTCTAAAGACACTGAGGGAAGTTACCCTGTGGCTGCTCCATCCCTGGGAGTGTTCCAGGCCAGGTTGGACAGGGCTTGGAGCAACCTGTGTCCCTGCCCATGGAACTGGGATTGGCACTGGATGAACTTTAAGCTCCTTCCAACCCAAACCAGTCTGGAATTCCATAATTCTAAGTATCAGCATCTTTGTTTTCCTTCCCTGTGGAAGTTCCCAGTGTGTGTCCATCTGTGTCTGTGTGTGGGTGGTGGTTGCACTGCAGAATTTCCAGGACTGTTGTAGTTTTTCCTTTTATTTTCCAAACCAGTCACTCAAATATGAAATAGCCTAGCTCCACTCCCAACAGAATTCTCCATATCTAAAAAGGAGCTGAAAAAAAAGAAGCTGAATAAAGAAGCTGAATCAAATCTCTCTCCCTGGAGGAGATGATTTCAGGGTTCCACCAAAGCAGCACAACAATGCAGAGTTGTTCTCACCACTGGACAGATTTTCCACCCTGGCTGTGTTGCTGGGAGTGCAGCAACAAACCCTTTGGAAAAAAACACTTCGAGTGTGAGCCAAGAATTGCCTTCAGCAGCTTTTCACGAAGGTGCAGGATCTGTCGTGACCTTAGCCTTGCTCAGACAGATTCCTGAAGGTGTGTCCCGGCTGAGCCTCTTGGGAGCACCATTTCCTCATCTTTTTGGGCTGGCTGGACACGTCACACTCAGCTTCCCACCCTGCTGCTTCCCGTGGAGGGGGAGCAGGGGTTGTCTAGCCAAAGTCAGGTCGTTAAGGGGTGAAGTGACCCCTGGAACGTGATGAAGAGGAGCTGCAGCTCAGGGATTGAAGAGAGAGCTCTGTCAGGTGCTGAGCAACGGCTGAGTTAGACGCAGCTCAGACTGTTCCTGGTGGTTTGGAGCATTGTCAGGGATGATGGAAGGGATTGGAGTGATGGGCAGGGATACCTTCCACCAGCCCAGGGTGCTCCAAGCCCCATCCAACCTGGCCTGGAACACTCCCAGGGATGGAGCAGCCACAGCTGCTCTGGGAAATCCATTCCAGTGCCTCAGCACCCTCAGAGGGAGGAATTCCTTCCCAATATCCCATCCATCCCTGCCCTCTGGCAGTGGGAAATCCACCTCCTCCCCCTCAGCTGAAGGTGTGACTCTGAAAGCACAGGGAAACAGGGTTAGGAGCTGCTCCCAAAATCCAGCCCTGTGTTGTGGGATCCCCCCTGGAGCAGGGGGATGATGGTGGAGCTGCAGCTGAGGCTGTGCTTGGGCAGTGAAATGTTCACATTTGCTCCTTGCAACCTGTGCCAGTGCCTCAGCACCTCACAGGGAGGAATTCCTTCCCAATATCCCATCTAGCCCTGTTCTCTGTCCATGTGAAGCCATTCCCTGTGTCCTGTCCCTCCATCCCTTGTCCCAAGTCTCTCCAGCTCTCCTGGAGCTCCTTTAGGCACTGGAAGGGGCTCTAAGGACTCCCTGGAGCTTCTCTTCCCCAACCTGGCTTGGAACATTTCCCAGGGATGGAGCAACCACAGCTTCTCTGGGCAACCTGTGCCAGAGCCTCAGCACCTCCCAGGGAGGAATTCCTTCCCAATATCCCATCTAACCCTCCCTCTGTCCCTGTGAATCCATCCTCTGTTCCCCATCCCTCCATGCCTTGTCCCAAGTCCCTCTTGCATCGCTCTCAGCCATGTTGCAGTGACCCTTTGGATAAAGCCCCAGGATTCCTGTGTTCCTCCTGAGCTCTGAGGGAGCAGTGCTGAGCCTGACTCCAGCAGATCCAAGTGAGCAGCGTGGGGAAGCAGCCAAGGGCTTGGAATCTCTCCTGGGCTCGAGCGGAGCGCGGGCTGGAGCTCGGCACCGCGGCAGCTCTCCACATGGAATGTGACCACGGCATTGGAGAGCTGCACCTCTGCAAGCCTCAGTTCCAGGAATGTTCTAGGAAGTGGGCAGAATCCTCCTGGTGTTGGGGAAAGCTGGAAAACCTCATTTCCCCTGGAGCTGAGGCCTCTCAGGATGCCATTGTGGCACAGCAGCTCAGGGGGTCAGGATGATGCTCGTTGCTCTGCATTTCACCTGGGTGTTTTCCTCCCTTTGCCCCTTTCCCTCTCATCCCAGCAAACCTCTCTCCCTGCAGCCAGCAGAAAATGGGATTGTCTAGTTAACAGCAAAATCAGGATAGTAGTGTCCAACATGGGAGAGGGAAAGGGGAAAGTGAGGAGCTTGGATGGACAAGGAGCACAGGGTTGTACATCCCTGAAGTGATGCAGGACAAGGAATCAGCACAGCTGGGATGGGATATGAGTCCTTTCCCAGCTCCTGCAGCCTTAGGAGTGTTCCTTGAGGGATTTCTCTCCCTTTTCCTGGGCAGACACACTCAGTGTTGGGATGGGACCTGAATTCTTTCCCAACTCCTGCAGCCTTAGGAGTGTTCCTTGAGGGATTTCTCTCCCTTTTCCTGGGCAGACACATATCAGTGCTGAGCGTTTGGCATTTATTCCAGGGAGTTTCTTTGTAGCAATGGACAAAACATCAGTAGATTCATCTCCCTCCTCCCCAACAGTTTCCCCCAAGTGCAAGAGGAACGAAACAGGGAGAGAAGAAGAGGCTGGTGAGGTGAAAGGTCTTGCAGGAGATGCCTGAAGTGGGAAAACAGCAAGCAGAAACCTCCAGGGATATTCCAGGCAGCTGAATATCCTCCCTGTGGCAGTCCAGGTTTGATCCTCCCTCTGGGAGAGATGAAAATCTTGTGCTTATGTTTACTTTTTGCCTAATTTGATTTCTTTCCCCAAGCAAGACACAGGAATGGTTTGAGAAGTGGATCCAGGCTTTGCTGTGGGGGAGGAACTGTGATCCTCCACAAGCCCTGGCAGGGTGGATTCAGCAGTGGGTTTGGATCTAGCTTGGATCCTTTCTTCCTGCCTCATCCCTGTGCTCATCCCCCTCATCAGGCAGCTGGAATCCAGGGATGGCAAGGAGGGATGCTCAGGAATCTACACTCAGGCACTTGTGATGCTCTCTGCCCCCTGCTCACTCCTTCCTGCTGTGCTGGGACTGCTCTGTGGCTTCTTGACCTGCTGTCCCTCCATCCCACCATCCTCCTCCGTGGAACAGAACCACTTGGGTCTATATCTGCACAACCTCCTCTCATCTCAGCCCAGAAAGACAACATTTCCTGGCTATTTTGGTGTCAAAAGCCCAATATTAATGACCTATTTCAGAGAAGGTGAACATCTGCTGGGTGCTGGAGCTCCCAGAGACCTGCTGAGTCCCCTAGAGACCTCCTGAGTACCTCAGAGACCTCCTGGACCCCCAGAGACCTGCTGGGTACCCCAGAGACCTCCTGGATCCCCCAGAGACTTCCTGGGCCCCCATGAGACCTCCTGGATCCCCCAGAGACCTGTTGGGCCCCCATGAGACCTCCTGGAACCCCCAGAGACCTCCTGGATCCTCCAAAAGAGGAGGAAGATGTGCTTAAGCCATGAACACATATCCCCAAGTGACATCCCTGAGCCTTCCTGGGTGATCCCAGGATCTCTCCAGGCTCACCTGAGCTTTAGGGAACAACTCCAGGGAAGCTCCTCCACCCTTTGAATTCTGCAAGGAGCTATAGGACAATTTTCTCCTCTTTTTTTTTTTTTTTTTTTCCACTCTGGAATTTTCTCTTTCCCCGTTTCCTTCTAGTCCAATCTCTCGTGTTTCCATGGCTGTTCCTGCAGGGCCATTCTGCAGGAAGTCTGTGCCTCTCCCCCAGCTGTGTCTCCCCCTGTGTGCAGGTTTCCTGGTCCTACTCTCACAGGAGACATGAGTTCATCCAGGCTCCCTCTGCCTAATCACTACCAGGCATGGAAAAAAACCCCTCACACACCAGAGGAGAACATAAACATCCATGTGATGTGCACAAGGACTATGGGAAACACATGGTTCCATTTGAAGAAAAACTTACATTTCCAGTGCTTTTCCCCCCTCCTCCTTTTTGTTTTTTTTTTCTTTTTTTTATGGCTTGTTCCTGAGCTGGGAATTGTGGTGCTTGTTTTGTTGTTATTGTTGTGTTTTATGAGGACAATTCCATGTCCAGAGCTGCAGACATCAGATATCTTGGTGGGGAAGATAAAGTTTCCTGCACGAGCTCTTGGCTCCTGCCCAGGGCTCTGTTAACTCCTTCTGGGATTGCTCAGGGACTGACAGCTGGGGATGGGCCACGGAGAGGTGGTCAAGAAGCCTCATGTGCTCTGAAATGTTTTATCTCATCTTCCTTCTCCAACAATTGCAGCCTCTCTGTTGGATTCTTCAGCCCTTTGTGCTCACAAGCAGTTTCCTCAGGGATTCTGGGATGTGGGAGAGAAGTGGCTCTGCCCAGCTGGGGCAGAAGAAAAGGGAAGTGGAGCACACATTTAGCTCAGAAATCATGGAATCATGGGATGGTTTGGGCTGGAAGGAGCTTAAAGTTCATCTCCGCCTCCTGCTATGGGCAGGGACACCTTCCCCCAGCCCAGGATGCTCTAAGCCCTGTCCAACCTGGCCTGGACCCCTCCCAGGGATGGAGCAGCCACAGCCTCCCTGGGCACCCTGTGCCAGTGCCTCACCACCCTCATAGGGAACAGTTCCTTCCCCATATCCCATTTGTCCCTGCCCTCTGGCAGTGGGAAGCCATTCCCTGTGTCCTGTCACTCCAGGCCCTTGTCCAGCTCCTTTGGATCCCCTTTAGGCACTGGAAGGTGCTCTAAGGTCTCCCTGGAGCTTCTTGTGTCCAGGCAGATCTCATCTCCCAGCCTGGCTCTAGGGCAGAGCTGCTCCAGAATCCTGGAATGGTTTGAGATGAAAAGGACCTTCAAGTCCATCCAGTCCCATCCCTGCCATGGGCAGGGACAACTTCCACCAGCCCAGGGTGCTCCAAGCCCCATCCAACCTGGCCTGGAACACCTCCAGGGATGGAACAGCCACAGCTGCTCTGGGAAATCCATTCCAGTGTCTCACCACCCTCAGAGGGAGGAATTCCTTCCCAGTATCCCATCTATCCCTGCCCTCTGTCTATGTGAATCCATCCCCCTTGTCCCATTCCTCCAAGCCCTTGTCCAGGGACAGCAGAGGAACAGCACAGCCCACACAGCTAAACCTGAGTTCCTCAGGAAGCCAAATTTGATGGTCAATCTGTTCCTTCAGCCCTTTCATTCCTCATCTTGGTGAATACCTTGAAGCTCTCCCAGTAAATGAAGACTCCTGGGAGTGGTGGCAGCACACTCCAGCACCTTTCCTGGCAGGATTCCTGCTCCCCCCCAACAGCTGCACCCCTGAGGCCAACACCCAACGCCTGCACCATGTCAGATGTCAGCCAGGAACAGCCTTTTTCAAGGGAATAACTCATGGAGGTGTTGGCACTGAGGAAAATTTGCTTCTGCTGTTAGTTCCCAGCTGGCACCAGGCACAGAGCTGAGAAGAAAGAGGCTGTTTTTGCACCTCCCAGGGAAGTCAGAGAAGTAAGAGCTGAATTATTAGCTCAAATCTCTCTCTCTATTAAAAGGAAACAGATTTTCTTCTGGCTCTTGGTTTCTTCCCTTATTACACCAAGCTGCAAAAGAGACCCTGAAGGCGACAGACTGGAGATATTGAGGTTCTGGTGGCCAAAGGATGACATCAACTGATGGACTAACTGGGACCAGAGGGTGACTGTGACTCGCAGACGACCCTGACAAGCAAAATCCTTTCATGAGCCAAAGGAAGAAGAAGGCAAATCTCTTCCTCCAGACCTTGAAATAGTAATTGTATTTGCAAGACAACAATATCATGATGCAACTCCTCAGAGACACAGGAAGAGCTTCTGCCAGACAGCTCAAGACTCAGAGACATCTGCTGGGGGTTTCCTCTGAGGATGGAACAGAATGACAGGAATCATGGAATCAGGGAATCACAGAAGGGTTTGGGTTGGAAGGGCCTTAAAGATCTCAGGAAGGAGGTGGAGTCACTGTCCCTGGAAGAGGCATCTGGACCTGGAGGATATAGTTTAGGGTTTAGGGGTCACAGCAGTGACAGGTTAAGGGTTGGACTTGATGATCTTAGAGGTCTCCTCCAACCCTGATGGTTCTCTGATCATCCCACTCCAGCCTCCTGTCAAGGGATGCCAAAATCCTTCATCCTAGTGTAGTAAATTGCCATTGGAACCAAGTGATTCTGGACACCAATTTCTCCTCATTCCTTTTGGTCTTTCTGTGGTTTTCCATCTCAGATTTTGCCTGTCCTGATTAGGGTTGGTAAAGTAGAGTGTGAAACCAGATGCATCATTAGCCCTAAGCTGTACCAGGGGAGGCTCAGGTTGGACATCAGGAGGGATTTCTCCATGGAAAGGGCTCTCAGGCATTGGGGCTGCCCAGAGAGGTGGTGGAGTCACCATCCCTGGAGGTGTTCAAGAGCCAAACTGGAAAGAACCTCCAGAGATATTGAGGCAACCACCTGCCCAGAGTGAGTCCAGTGTGAGCACCTTCTCAGTCTGTGCTGAGTGGCAGTTATCTCCAAGAGTGGAGATTCCATCATCTTTCTGTGCCTCTTCACAGCAGAATTTCCCTTCCTCCAACCTGTGTCTGTTCCATCTTGGCCTTTCACCTCTGAGAAAACCTCTGTCTCCCCTCTGTCCTCCTCTTTGGTGGCTGTAGATGCTCACCAGATCCTCCTCCCTTCATCTCCTCTTCTCTCTGAACAGCTCATTTTTCACAGCTTCTCCTCATCCCTCAGTTCCTCAACCCCTGACCATCTCAGTGGCCTCTGTGGGACATACTCCAGTACATCCATGTCTTCCTTGTGCTCCAGAGGCTGAGACAGTGTCCAGATGTGGTCTCAGAGTGCTGAAGAAGGGGAATAATCACTGCCCATGACCTGCTGGCTGCTCTCCTGCTGATACAGCCCAGGATGTGGTTGGTCATTCAAAGATGATGGAGAACAGCCTCACGGGGACTGGAGCCAGCACCATCAGCACCTTCAGATCCTTCCCAGCTGGAGCCCTGCCTGCTTTGGGATTGGAGTCAAAAACAAGGCTCCGAGACAGCAAAACTGGAAGTTACAGATTCATTAAGGTTGGAAAAGACCTCTAAGGTCAAGGCCACCACTAACCACATCCCCAGTGCCACATCTCCACACCAAACCCTCACTTTCCAGCAAATCCCTGTCCTTGTTGGCTGAAAGAACTCGGTGATGATTCCAAAGCTCCAAACCACAACTTGTTTTCCCCAGGACAATTCCCATCACCATTTCTGGTTGGTTTGTAAACCTGATAAGTTGTGCTTGGTGTGATTTGAACCATCTTTGGCTGCGTGTTGGAAACCCACCAGTAACCACCTCACCAGGGCAAAGTGGGAGCTCTTTTCCTCTTCTCCCCTCCTGATCCTCTCAGGTCCCTGTGGATTCATCCCTTTGCTCTCTCCTTGCCCCAGCTGGTGCTCTGCCCTTGGGTTGTGCACACTGTTCATGAGCATGGACATGGTTTTGACTTGTTGTTGGCACTGGGAAATACTGGAAGGATGTCTTTTCCCACAAGGAATGACTCCAACCTGTGCCTGGCTCATGGCTGAGCTCAGGAGGGTGTGGAGGAGCTTGAAGGAAGGTACAGAGAGCTCTGCCTCATCTTCACCTTCAGGGAATCCAGTTGTGGATGCACCACACTGATCCTGCTACACAGGGAGCCATGGGAAGGGATATTCCAGCTTTCCCTGCCATGATCCACTTGTTTCCACTTGAAATCAGCTCCCCTGGAATGTGCAGACCCTAGGGAAGGCCACTCATGTGGGTTGCTGATGTCCTCAAGAAAATTCCAGCTCCTCTGTCTGAAAATGGAGGGGATTTTTAGGCTTTGCCTTGACAGATCCAGGGAGTAAGTGACTGGAAATCCTGCATGGAGCACAGAGCACAAGTTCCTGGGATCTGGGGAGCTGCTCCAGTGTTCTCCATCTGTTCCAGCACCGTCGCCAAGTTAAACTTCTGCGCTACAGATTGCACAAAGGGGAGACAAGAGGCACAGATGAAGAAAAAAAAGGCTTGAAAATGGGGAATTCGAATGAGGGAAAAGGGAATAACATGAGGCTGGAGGAGACAGATGTGGTGGCAGATTCACATCTGCCTGGGAGGGGACTGGGAGCCTCCTCAGCCCCAGGAGCAAGAGCTGGAGGTGTCTCCAACCCACCTGAGGGCAGCGAGGAAGGTGTTTGCAGCCCTGAGTTGACTTGGCTGGGAAAAGGAGGGATCACTTTTCCTCCTGGCAGGAGCCAGAGAGGCAATTTGCCTGCTAAATAAGGCAACTCCCGTGTCAAAAGTTCCACAGTGAAATCCCAGGGCACTCACTGCACAGCTTTTCATGAATCAAAAAAGAGTTTCATAAATGTCCAGCACTTGATTTTGAGCAGCAGCCTGGGCTGGCTTTGATCTGCTTTTGCCTGGGCCCAGTGAAGCCTTTGCCTCCTGCCAAGCCAGAGAAGAGGAAAAAAAAAAAAAGGTTCCTTTGCCTTAGGTTGAAATCAAAGTGTGTTTTTTTTTATTTTTTTGAACCATCTTGGCTGTTGGAGTTGTGTGTTATCCATCAGAGCTCAGCCCCAGCTTTTCTCTCCCAGCACACAGAGCACACTGAACCAATTTCCCTGTGGTTTCCCCTCCTTGGTGGAGTCGAATTCCTAGAAAACAAAAGGAATGTTGCAACTGTGGTCACAGGCTGTAAGGGTGGAAAGCTGACACACAGAGAGGAGCTTGGGGTGAGCAGGACACTGATACTGTGGCCTTGGGTTTGGTGCTGCTGGTGGATGTCTCAAGTCCACAGCTCAGTTCCCCTAAGGACAAAATGCCTCATGTATGTGGAAAATTAGGGATATTTCAACAGCTCTGGGAGTTGAGGGGAAGGCACTGAGGCTCTGGTTGCTTCTGTTGGTCTCTTGCCCCAACCCTGAGGTCACTCACATCTTCCCATCACTTCCAGAGGTCTCAGACTGGATCTGACCTGTTCCTGTCTGAATGCTCTGACTGGAACCCAAAGCCTTGGGATGGGCACAGAGGCTCATCCAAGGGAATCCACATTGAACTGAGAGCCAGGAATTCCTCCCTGTGAGGTGCTGAGGCACTGGCACAGGTTGCCCAGAGAAGCTGTGGCTGCTTCATCCCTGGGAGTGTTCCAGGCCAGGGTGGAGAAGAGAAGCTCCAGGGAGAACTTAGAGCCCCTTCCAGTGCCTAAAGGAGCTCCAGGAGAGATGGAGAAGGACTTGGGACAAGGGAGGACAGGACAGGACACAGGGAATGGCTTCCCACTGCCAGAGGGCAGGTTAGATGGATATTGGGCAGGAATTCCTCCCTGTGAGGTGCTGAGGGTGGAATGTATTGCCCAGAGCAGCTGTGGCTGCGCCATCCCTGGGAGTGTTCCAGGCCAGGTTGGATGGGGCTTGGAGCATCCTGGGCTGGTGGAAGGTGTCCCTGCCCATGGCAGGGGGTGGAATGAGATGAGTTTTATGTTCCTTCCAACTCAAACCATTCCATGACTCTGTGATTCTTCCAGGAGGACTCCAGAGGTCACAGCTCCATCCAGGACAGAACACCTTTGCCTCTCTTCCCAGCAGGAGTGGAGCCCACAGTGACCTGCTCTCCCTGGAGCTTCTCTTCTCCAATGTGACCTGGAACACTCCCAGGGATGGAGCAGCCACAGCTGCTCTGGGAAATCCATTCCAGTACCTCAGCACCTCACAGGGAGGAATTCCTTCCCAATATCCATCTGTCCCTGCCCTCTGGCAGTGGGAAGCCATTCCCTGTGTCCTGTCCCTCCATCCCTTGGAAATAGTCTCTCTCCATCTTTCTCTCAGGCCCCTTCAGGAGACCTGGAAGGGCCACAATTAGATCACCCCAAAGTTTCTCTTTTCCAAGCTGAACAATCCCAGTCCCTGATGTCATTTAGTCCCAGGAGAGAAAAAAAAAAAAAAGAATTAAAATGAAAACATTGAGTTTAATGACTCTTAAGTAGCTTTTACCATCCTCCCCTGGGCATTTCCATAACTCCAATGCCATTATTTAATGAGGATCTCCTACTCTTTTCCCATCAGGATGACTAGGACTACCTGGAGGTCACCAAAGTGAAGGGATTGGAGCTGTTTCTTTCCCCTCATTTGCATTCCTTATTGCACAAGGATATGGCAAAAATTCCTGGGCTAAATCCTGTGAAAACTGGATGAATCTCTGAGCTGGTCAAACAGTTCTGCCAGGGAATTAATCACTGGCAAATATTTCACTAAGGGTAAAATTATAGGCTGCGATTTTCCTTAGGAAATCATTCGTTAGGAGCTTCAGTAAACAGAATCGTTGCAAATTAATTAAAACCTCCTCCAAACCCAAATGTTTAAAGAAAAATTAGATGTTCATGTCAAGCTCAAATATTCATTGAATCACCTCTAAATGACTCTCCCTTTCTCTTCGGGTTTCACTGCAGCAAAAAAATTACTTGTGCAGTACTATTCTAAGCACATAATTAATAATCCTCATCGCTAATTAGAAGGTTTTTCCACTGGGCTTCACCTATTAGTCCTGAAACACTTCACAGGTGGATTGTCCCTGTGACAGCCCTGAAGTGTTGCCCTGGTTTGCAGGCAAAGATCCCAAACCCAGAGCACTTGGGTTGGAAAAATGAAGTCTGGGGATGGATATTTTCTTGTTATATTAATTAGCCTAAGAGTCCATTAATTGTACAGCAATTTGGGGCCTTTCAAAGCCAATCTGGGCCCTTGGAGTTTTCTTTGGGTGCAATTTTGGGCACACAAAGGCCAAGCTAAGACTTCATTACAAAGAAGCTGTGGCTGCTCCATCCCTGGGAGTGTTCCAGGGCAGGTTGGATGAGGTTTGGAGCAACCTGGGCTGGTGGGAGGTGTCCCTGCCCATGGGACTGGGTGAGCTGGAAGGTCCTTCCAACCCAAACCATTCCATGATTGGGAGAGATGACAAAAACCTGGAGGGACCTGACACAGGAAATGGCTTCCCACTGCCAGAGGGCAGGGACAGATGGATATTGGGAAGGAATTCCTCCCTGTGAGGATGCTGAGACACTGGAATGGATTTCCCAGAGCAGCTGTGGCTGCTCCATCCCTGGGAGTGTTCCAGGCCAGGTTGGATGGGGTTTGAAGCATCCTGAGCTGGTTAATGGTGGCCCTGCCCATGGCAGGGGGTGGGATGTGATGATCTTTAAGCGAGGGCAGGGACAGATGGATATTGGGAAGGAATTCCTCCCTGTGAGGATGCTGAGACACTGGAATGGATTTCCCAGAGCAGCTGTGGCTGCTCCATCCCTGGGAGTGTTCCAGGCCAGGTTGGATGGGGTTTGAAGCATCCTGAGCTGGTTAATGGTGGCCCTGCCCATGGCAGGGGGTGGGATGTGATGATCTTTAAGCTCCTTCCATCCCAAACCATTCCATGATTCTATAACTCATTTCAACAGTGGTTGTTGTTCCTAGAGCAAATGAAATGTTGCTCCAGAAGGAGTGTTCCAGGGCAGGTTGGATGAGGTTTGGAGCAACCTGGGCTGGTGGGAGGTGTCCCTGCCCATGGGACTGGGTGAGCTGGAAGGTCCTTCCAACCCAAACCATTCCATGATTGGGAGAGATGACAAAAACCTGGAGGGACCTGACACAGGAAATGGCTTCCCACTGCCAGAGGGCAGGGACAGATGGATATTGGGAAGGAATTCCTCCCTGTGAGGATGCTGAGACACTGGAATGGATTTCCCAGAGCAGCTGTGGCTGCTCCATCCCTGGGAGTGTTCCAGGCCAGGTTGGATGGGGCTTGAAGCATCCTGAGCTGGTGAATGGTGTCCCTGCCCATGGCAGGGGGTGGGATGTGATGATCTTTAAGCTCCTTCCATCCCAAACCATTCCATGATTCTATAACTCATTTCAACAGTGGTTGTTGTTCCTGCCCTAGAGCAAATGTTGCTCCAGAAGGATCTGTTGTGTGGTTGATACTGATGTGTTTTTACCCCTACAGGGAATGCTCCTTTTGACCTTTACAAGCTGCACCTGCCTCTCATTTAGGCTCATTTTGGGGATTTCTTTGGCAGAATTTGCATGGAGTGGGGTGGGTTAGATCTTAAAGCTCCTCCAGTCCCACCCCCTGCCATGGGCAGTGACACCTTCCACCAGCCCAGGTTGCTCCAAGCCTCACCCAGCCTGGCCTGGGACACTTTGGAGGACCATGAAACAACCTGGCTGAGGAATATCAAGTGTTCTATCATTTCTGGCTCCTCAGAGGCTGATGGGGATCTCAGGATTGCCTGAAGGAAAGACTTTCCTCCAACTCCCATTCCCAGCTTGAGGTCTGCTGTGAGGTTCTGTTGGCTGCAGAGGTGAGTTGAGCACTTTGTAAAGGCCTAGAGAGAAAATGTGGTGAGAAGGAACTGTGGGGGCTCAGCCTGGAGAAAAGGAGACTCATGAGGGACTTTACTGCTCTCCACAGCTCCCTGCCAGGAGGTGCAGCCAGGTGGGATCAGGCTCTGCTCCCAGGGAACAACAGGACAAGAGGAAACAGCCTCAAGTTGGGCCTGGGGTGGTTCAGGGTGGACATCAGGAGGAATTTCTTCATGGAAAGGGTTGTGAGGCATTGGAACTGCTCAGGGAGGTGGTGGAGTCACCATCCCTGGAGAAGAGTTCAAACCCCATGTGGATGTGGCACATGGGGACATGGTTTAGTGGTGAACATGAGGGGAATGGTTAGACTTGAAGATCTTGGAGGTCTTTTCCAACCTCAACCCTTTTAGCTGGGAATTCAGCTCCCTTCTCCACACTACCTGGGACCAGGTAGATCTAGGAATGATCAGGATGAGTTCAATTCCCCTGCACAAAACCCACATTGAAACACCCACTGATCCCAGGGGGAAACAGATGGGGAGTGGAGAAATATCTCCCAGTGTTGGTAGCTCCCTGTGGGCTGGTTGGGAACTAAAGCTCTGGAAGGAGAAGGGAAGGAGATTTCTCTGTGCTGCCTCAGTCCTGGGGCTTCCTCTGCCCTAATAACATTCAGCTGTGCTGCAAAGCTCCAGCAGCTCCAGGAGCAGCTCAAAGCATCATGTTCAGGGAGGTTTGTGTAGATTGGAGGGATTAAAATGCTTCTTAACTCTCCAAAGTGGAATGTAGGAGGGTGAAAAAATAAAGAGGGAATTTCTCTTGTGTGCCACTCATCTGTAGGACTGAGGAGGGTGAACCCACACAGGGAATGTTCCTGAAGGGTGTTGTGAGCTCATTCACATGTGGCTCAAGGAGGAAACTTGGGCAGGATCATGTCAGAGGTGAGACATGGGATAACATCTCTGCTGCACACAAAGAAGAGCCTTCACCAGCCCAGACACCCTAGCCTGGTGACCCAGGTGAAATCTGAGTGGCATCACAAATGCTGCCTGAAAATTCAGATCTGCATTGGCAAAGAAACAAGGAAACTCCATTTAGGCCCTATTAGACTTTGATGAGCCTTGTGAGTCACTTCCAGCTTGGGATATTTGATCCTTCTCTTCTATCACCTGCTCTGGCCACTTGGAAGTTTGAAAGGTTTGAATATTGAGTGGTCAAAAAGTCCCTGGGAGATTTCTGGGAGCTCCTGCAGACACAACAAAGAGCTTGTGTGTGGGTTTAGGTGTCAGGATACCTTTAACCCTTTGGTGCCCACCTAAACACCATGATCCCAATGCAGGAGTGAGGCAGGTCCAGGCTGGATGAGATGGAGGGAGAATTTTTTGCCTCCACAAGGGAGGAAAATGTCATTTTGGGGGTGTTTGGTGGTTATTTTCCTCTAGTCAATGTCCCAATTCTGTTCTCAGCCAGGAAAATGTAGTTTTTGGGTCTTTCATGGATCTTTTCCTTCCTTCAATATCCTAATCCTGCTGTTCTCAACCAGGGAAATGTCATTTTTGGGGTGTTTCATGACTCTTTTCCTCCATTCAATGTAGGGTGTTTCATGGCCCTTTTTCTCCATACACTGTCCCAATACTGTTCTCAGCCAGAAAAAAGTAGTATTTGGGGTGTTTAATGGTTGTTTTCCTCCATTCAATGCCCCAATCCTGTTCTCAACCAGGAAAATGTCATTTTTGGGGTGTTTCATGGCTGGTTTACTCCCTTCAATGCCCCATTCCTG
>NW_008688778.1:20227-34566 GCF_000695815.1 Acanthisitta chloris | reverse complement strand
TCTTTCCCTCCATTCAATGCCCCAATTGCATTCTCAACCAGGGAAATGTCATTTTTTGGGGTGTTTTGTGCCTCCCTCCATTCGATGCCCCAATTGCATTCTCAACCAGGAAAATGTCATTTTTTGGGGTGTTTTGTGGCTCTTTTTCTCCATTCCATGTCCCAATCCTGCTGTTCTCAGCCAGGAAAATGTCATTTTTGGGGTGTTTCATGACTCTTTTCCTCCCTTCAGTGCTCCAATCCTGCTGTTCTCAACCAGGAAAATCCCTAGTTTATTTAACCAGGAATAGATTCTGCAGGATCCCCCAGGAAATAAGGAGTTTGGATGGTTTGGGGCTCTGCAGAGCAACATTCCTTGCCAGGCTCCAGCCCTGGCTGCCTGGGAAAAGCAGCTCTGCCTTTTCCCTGTCCGTGCCCAGCAGTTTGCTGCTAATTAGGCTGAGCATCACTGCGACTCCTCCAGCGCTGCCAGGGGGTGATTAGGATGAGCCAGGAGAACAAAGGAGGCTGAGAGGACTCGGAAAAGAGAGGCAGGAGGAGAAGAGCTGAGTGTCCCTGTCAGCCTGGAATTTCTGCCCCCCTGGGAATCCAGAGGGAGCTCTGAGCCGGGTGCATTGGGATGAGCTTTTCCTTGCGTCCCGTTTGGAGCAGGAACTTCTCAGAAGCTCTTGGACTTGCAAAGCAGCTTGATTTGGGCTGTGTGAGGAGATTCCTGGCACGGCCAGGCACTTCCACCCCTGGGAAAAGCTGTGGCAGAGAGCACAGAGGAGCAGGAAAATGTGCTTTTTAGTCTATTTTCTCCAGAAAAGTCATCAGTCAAAATTCCTAAAGCAGGAGGCAGAGCAGAGTTGGTTTGGGAGGGATTTTGAGTTGGGTTTTTTGGGTGTTGTTTTGGTTTTGGAAGGGTTGGTTGTATTTTCATGGAGCAAAGAGTGGAATTAAGACTCCCAAATGCCCTTCAGAGTTCCTCCTTATGTTCCCAAATGTCCTTCAAAGTTCTCTTTAGACCCCCAAATGCCCTTCAGAGTTTTTCCTTAGACTCCCAAATGCCCTTCAAAGTTCCTCCTTATGTTCCCAAATGTCCTTCAAAGTTCTCTTTAGACTCCCAAATGCCCTTCAGAGCTTTTCCTTAGACTCCCAAATGCCCTTCAAAGTTCCTCCTTAGACTTCCAAATGCCCTTCAACTTGGACTTGCAAAGCAGCTTGATTTGGGCTGTGTGAGGAGATTCCTGGCACGGCCAGGCACTTCCACCCCTGGGAAAAGCTGTGGCAGAGAGCACAGAGGAGCAGGAAAATGTGCTTTTTAGTCTATTTTCTCCAGAAAAGTCATCAGTCAAAATTCCTAAAGCAGGAGGCAGAGCAGAGTTGGTTTGGGAGGGATTTTGAGTTGGGTTTTTTGGGTGTTGTTTTGGTTTTGGAAGGGTTGGTTGTATTTTCATGGAGCAAAGAGTGGAATTAAGACTCCCAAATTCAAAGCAAAGTTCCTCCTTATGTTCCCAAATGTCCTTCAAAGTTCTCTTTAGACTCCCAAATGCCCTTCAGAGCTTTTCCTTAGAAAATGCCCTTCAAAGTTCCTCCTTAGAAGGAAGAATTAATATCCCAATACACTATTAATTTTAAATATATTTCATTTGTAGAAAACACTTTGAATTCCCAATTTTTCCTCCCCACTCTGGAGCTAAGGTAACTTTGGAGTGTGAACCTCCTGAGCTGGGTCACTTCTCCTTCAACATCCTTCATTCTTTCACGTGAGAGAACCACAGGAAAACCCAGCAAGAAAAACCCTTTCCCCTCCAATTATAGTATGCTACAGCACGAAAAAAAAAATCATTTTCCACCCCCCCTACACACACACACCTTGAAATTCCAGCTAACCCCCAAACACCCAGGGAATTATCCCCCCCCAAACCCTTTGATGTGAAGCCACTGTCACTAATGCTTTCCTGCGGCTCCACCCCCACTTTGGGAGGCTGAATCCAAAGCTTTCCCTAATGAAGTGGCCCAGGAAGGCCGAGGTGCTAATCAGGGCTGAGCTCCCCCAGCTCCTGCCTCCAAACCAACCTTCTCCCCCTGCCCCTCCTCGAGAGGAGCAGCTCTTGGCTGCACAAGGCGCTTGGGTTGTCCTCTCGCTGCTCCCACTCCTCCTGCACCCCTTTCCCAGCTCTGAGCCCTCCCCCTGGCCCAGTTGGATGAGGCTGTACCTTTTCTTCTTCTCTCCTCCAAGACTGGAGGGGCTTTATTCCCTTCTTTTCTGCCCAGATCTCTCCACTAAACAAAGGAGCTCTTGGGCACATCAACCACATCCAGGACGTTAAAAGGTATTTAAAATCCCTTTTCAGCCTAAACCCAGAGTTGATTTCTTTCTCTATTTTTTTTTTTCCCCTCTGCCTCATTCTTTGCTCTGATTGTATTTTGCACATGGTTTGTTCTTTTTATTTTTTTTTTCCTTCCTCAATTGATTTTATTTGTACACTCGAAAGGGTTTGGGAATGTTTTTTCCTGCTGCTTCCCAAACCGGTTTAAAATGGGATTTACTGGTTGATTCTCTCCTTGCTTTCTCAGGCTGTTTCTTTCCAAGTGTTTGGTGGAATTTCTAAGCGCTAAAAAGAACTTTGGAGCCTTTTGTCTCAGTTAAATTTGAACTCTTTTTCAGCCTTTTTGGTTTCAGTTAAATTTTAACTCTTTGGAGTCTTTTTTTTTTCTCCCCCTCCATTTAAATTTTAACTCCTTTTGCTGCTATAAATGACTTTTCCAGACTCTCCTGTGTGGGGTCTGTGCCTGTGTATGGATCATTTGTCAGGCTTTTCCCTGCGAGGAAATGGATGCAGCTGGATTTTCCTCCCTTGGAATTCCTGGAAAACTCCTCCACTGCAAAACTTTCTGCCTTTTTAGCACTTCTTTTCCCATCTCCTTTACGCCGGGAGCGCTGGGAGAGAGGGAACACTCTCCCTTTTGTCTGGCTGGAGATAACCCACCCCAACCCTCAGCGTGCAGCAAAGTCAGAGCTTTTGGGGCAGTTTCTTTGTCTTCCAGCCCTGCCTTTTCCCTTCCCACTCTCCCCATCCCCTACATTGAAATATTCCAGCCTGAAAACCTCCTGCTCTTAAGAGCTGAGAGATTCCCAACTGGGACACCACGACCAGCAAGGAAAATTAGGGTTAAATTATATTTTTAAGGTGGTTTTTTTTTTTTCCAGGTATGGGTGGGTTTTTTTTTTTTGGGGTTTTTTTTTTTTTTTTCAATTCAGACATATTTTGTCTTTTCTAGGGTGTTTTTTTTTTTTTTTTTTTTTTCTGCTTGAGGCAGGGCTGGAACGGGAAAGCTGCTGTGGGAGAGCAGGGGGGACAGTCAGGGGTGGCTCGGGGGCCCTTTCCCTCCCTGCAGGAGCTCTGCAGCAGCAGATTGGTTCCACTCTGGGGTGGAGAGGGAAAACCAGGCAGGATTTCTTCCCCAGACCACCACATTTTTGGGGAGCTGGAAGGGGGTGAGAGATGCATCCTTGAGCCAGCACCACTTCCCAAGGCAGAGCTGGGAGGTTTGGGATGGGGATGGGGGGGATGAAGGAGTAAGGGGTTCAGTGTATGGTGTGTGATGTGTTTTCCAGAACTTTTTCCATGGCTTTTCTCATCCCCTCCCACCCTGAGCTCAGCCTTGCACCTCTGCCTGCTCCCCAGGCACCCCAAGGACATCTCCCCTGTCCCAGCACCACCCCAGGGAGGCCCTGGAGGTCCCTGTGGCTCTGCCCCTTCCCCAGGGATCTTCCCAGAGCCTCTGACCCAGGAGAGCTGTAAGAGCTGAATTTTCTCCCCTGGGTTCCTTCTCCCTGGGCAGAGCCCAGGGGATCCCTCTGCCTTGTCCCTGTTTTCCCAGGAAGGGACTTGTTCAGGGCATGAAGTCTCTGGGAGCTGAGGACCTGCCCTGGTGTGGTTTGGGACCAAACTCTGGATCTGGCTCCTGCCCAGCTGTGGCCACCTCACAGGCTCTGGAGCTGGGCAAGCTGTGCTCATTCCAGGCTTCTTCCAGAGCCAGAGGTGTGAGGAGTCTCCTTGCTGCCTCCATTGGCTCATTCCCATCCTGCACAGAGGCTTTGGACCTGTATCATCCTCCTCCCTGTGTCCTCTTGTGCTCAGCTGCCTATCCCAGCTCAGGAGTTCCCCTCCACCTTCTCCCCCCAGTCCCTCCACCTTCTCCCCCCAGTCTTTCCACCTTTCCTCCACCTCCAGCTTTCCAGCCAGGCTTAGCTCAAGGCATCATTCCTCATCCCCTAGCCCCAACTCATGGTCTTCCATCTCACTCCAGCCCAGCAGGACCCTTTTCCCTACTGGTGTCCATATACTGGTGTCCATGTACTGCTGTAGATGTCCCTCTGATGGGTCTCCCAGTAGATTACTCCCCTCATCCAGCCAGAATTATCTGGGAGTTTGTTTTCCAGCATCTAATCTCCATGCCACAGCCTGTCTGGAGTAAACCAGAACTGGGAAGAAGGTCCATAAATAGAATCTGCTCGAAGTTCTCCCTTTGCTTGGTGTAGCTTTTGCCCCACTTCGGTTCTCCATCAGGACAGGAAAATAGAACCAGGACTCTTGGACATCTCTTGCTTTCCAGCTCTGGGGAAAGAAAGATTTGTAGGGAATGACAGTGGGAACATATTGGCTGTGTGTCCAAGGAGTCAAACTGGGTGGGACTGTGTGACCCCCAGGAGAGGATCTCCCTGGGGTGATCACTGTGCAAACCCTTAAGAACACTCGTGTTTCTCTTCTTCCTTCCTCTGTTTTCCCTCTAGAAAGGGAAGGGCAGGAGGCTCCTTGGCACTCGGGGGCTGCTGCCAGGATCCATCCTCAGCGAGGCAGCAGGGACCCTCCAGCTGGAAGAAGCTCTGGGAGCAGCCAAGGGACTCGAGGACTCTGTGCCATCATGGGGGTGTTGTGGCTGGCCAGGTTCGTGCTGGGATGTACAGCAGTGATGTATGTGGAACAAGCCCAGGGGCAGTATGAAGGGGACTTGCAGACAGACAGATTTGCAGGCTATGAGGAAAGACCTCCAGCAAACAGAGTGAGGAGAAGAGGCCAAGACTCTTTACGAGGGTAAGTTTCGTGTTCTTTTGCTGTTTCATAAAGCAGAATTTGGGTTGTTAGCACAGCACAGATCACAAATGGCTCCTTAGTGAGCTCTTGGCTTCCAAAGCTGACACCATTGGCTTTTCCCTGAGCTTGGGAAGAGTTGCTCTGCAGACCTACAGCAGGAGGAAAGCTCATGCCACAGGAGACAACCAAACAGCTTCCCATGGGAGCAGAGTGCTGTGCCCTGAGCTCTGTCCAGGGGGGCACAGCACCTCAGGGCTCACCTGAAAAGAGACCCCACAACCACCACTGGGTGGGAGGGATGTTGTGCCTTTGTCTTCCCTGTGAGGGTGGTGAGCAGTAACTAAAGTTAAAGCACATCGTGGAGTGCTGCAATGGAGCAGCTTTGGGGGTTGGAAATAGAAGATCTTTAAGGTCCCTTTCAATATAAACCATTCTGTGATGCTATGCTTCTAACTTCTTACATAGGCTGGCAGCGAGAGACTAAGGGGTTTTAAATACAAAGAGGAGAGATTTAGATATATAGAAGAAATTCTTGTCTGTGAGGCACTGGCACAGGTTGCCCAGAGCAGCTGTGGCTGTGCCATCCCTGGGAGTGTTCCAGGCCAGGTTGGACAGGGCTTGGAGCAACCTGGGCTGTTGTCAGGTGTCCCTGCCCATGGCAGGGGGTGGAAAAGGATGAGCTTTATGGTTCTTTCAATCCAAACCATTCTCTGGAGAAGAGAAGGTTGTGTGGAGACCTCAGAGCACCTTCCAGTATCTGAAGGGGCTCCAGGGAAGCTGCAGAGGGACTTGGTTAGGAACTTGCAGTTCACTGACAGGACAAGGAGTAATGGGGATAAATTGAAAGAGGGAAATTTAGTTTAGATTTTTGGGTGTGATGTGATGAGCTGAGCTTCAATGTCCCTTCCAACCCAAACTACTCCATGAATCCATGACCTGGAATGCTGACTGTGGCTGTGCTTTCCATGCTCTAGCAGAGATGTTGTCACCTTGGGGCTGACCCCTGGAATCTCCTCTGGCTCTGCCCCAGACAGTGCTCTGAGCTCTCTTGGAGGTGATTGCCCAAGAGCTGCTTTGAGTGATGAGTGTGGCTAACTGGATCCCTTCCAACCCAAACTACTCCATGAATCCATGACCTGGAATGCTGACTGTGGCTGTGCTTTCCATGCTCTAGCAGAGATGTTGTCACCTTGGGGCTGACCCCTGGAATCTCCTCTGGCTCTGCCCCAGACAGTGCTCTGAGCTCTCTTGGAGGTGATTGCCCAAGAGCTGCTTTGAGTGATGAGTGTGGCTAACTGGAAGGTGTCACACTCAGTCCCTTGTTGTGAGCATAGTTGTGGCTTGTGGTCTCCTCTCCAGCCCACATGGTGTGTGAGCTGGACCTGTTTTCCACCTGAGGAGGGAGACAGGGCCCAGCTAGAGAGTCCTGACCCTGGTGCTGGAACTCAGCTGTGTTCACATCTCTCAAGATGGTTCCTGGCCCTGCTGTTGATCCTGGGCTATTTTAAGCCTGTCTGGCTGCAGCTCTTGGCAAGTGTTGGTGTGTCAGTGGCAGAACCAGAGCAGAACATGACATGAGGCCTGGGCTGGGCCAGAGCCCTCGGCACTTTTCTGGGAATGCTGCTGGAATGGGATGGAGCATTGTGCTCTTAGCCCAGACAGCCAACTGTGCCTGTTTGGGCTGGAGCTGGAAGGTGGAACCTGGCAGGGGAGGACCCTGGGGCTGGAGACATCTGCTCTGGGAATTCACATGTCCATGGCCACTCCTTCCTGCTTGGAGAAGATGGACAAAAACTGGCCTAGGGTTTGGTCTTGTCAAAATGAGCTCACTCAAAGGGTAGAGACACTCTAGGTCTCCACCAGAAGTACTTTTGCCATGTTCCTTATCCCTCAGAGGAAACATCCCAAATCTTTATGGTTATGGAGGTTGGACTAGATGATCTCCAGAGGTTCCTTCACCCCCAAGCATTCCATGGGGCTGTGACTAGGAGGATGAAGGCTCCTTCTTGGGAAGGATGGGCTGATCTCCCAGTTCCAGGGACTCATTCAGCCATGGGGAGTGTGTGGCTGATTCCTGGGATCATAGTGAGGGTAGAAAGGATGGAAGGATTTGCTGTGAGCATGGACAATGCTGTCTCACCTTGTGAAGAGTGAGAGGAGGGAAGTGTGAGTGTTCCCATTGCTCATGACACCCAAAAGAAAGGCTCAGTGTGATCATTGGTGCCCAGTGACTTGGGGAACCAGATCCTGCTTCAGATATTATTCACAGCTCAAATCCTTTTGGCTTCTGGTGAGTCTCAAGAATCCAAACCCCAGAAATGGAGGTCATATTCTCAAATCAGGATTAACGTCTCCAAACCTTTCTGTGCTTTAAACCCTCAGCCATGCACCAATATTTAAGCCCAGTTAGCACCAAGTTATGGGTGGCGTAAGGTCTCAGTGGCCACACAGCCCTGTCTGGCTCCCAACTCCCTGCAGAGAGCTCAGGACCACACTACTCCTTCCTTTTTCCCTCCTGCTTTCCTCATGCTCTCTGAAGCTGTAGGAGAAGAAAAAAAAATCCCCACTGGGATAAGCAGAAGGTCTGAGCAAGGAATTCTGTGCAACTCTAATTGAAGACAACTGAAGAACATTGTTCTCTGGGCCCTCAGGAGAGCAATCCTGTTCTGAGGGAGGGATTCGTGGTGGGCAAAGCCCAGAGAGGCTGCAGCTCCTGCCCCAGGCACTTCCCATGCTCCATGCTGAGTGACCCTGCCAGTCTCCAAGGCTTTGTGTCCCAATCTCAGGATTTCCAGCCCTTCAGCAATGTCTCTCCTGAAAAATCTCTGTTTCCCAAGCTGAGAACAGCAGTTGTGATGAGAAAAACTATTGAGCCGTGGTTTAAATCATGGTCTAGTGGGCTTAGAAAGCAGCTGCAGATGTCACCAGCTCTGATGCTGTGGATGGGGCTGGCAGCCAACAAGAGGCATCTACAGAGCCCAAAATCCCAGGGATTTTTGCTGTAGATTCCCCAAAATCACACTGATCCCTTTGACTTTATGCCTTGGCTTGAAACAATCCTGGAAAATTGCAGCAACATCAACATTTGATGGTTGAACTTGGTGATCTTAGAGGTTGTTTCCAATGACTCTGTGATCTTCTTTGACCTGAGTTTTCCTCATCTCATGCCATGGGCAGGGACACCTTCCACTAGCCCAGGTTGCTCCAAGCCTCATCCAACCTGGCCTGGAACACTCCCACGGATGGGAATAATTCCCATTGCTTCCTAGGACAGTGCTGAGTAAGCCTGAGGAGCTCAGGAGATCTGCTCTGCCTTGGTGGCAGATTAATGTGTGTGAGGTTCCTGAGCAATTGATACTAGTAGAAACACTTGGAATCATTTAATATCCTCCAGAAGAATTTCATATCCTCAAGTTTGCAGTAGGAATCTGCTCTCTAGTAGCTCCGACGTGCCCAACACAACCTCCTCTTGGTGTCTGGTTGTAGATGTCCTGTTGGCAAAAGGCTTCAGCAATCTGTGCCAGAAGGTTGTATATATTTCTTCCTGAGAGAGATTTATTTGGAGCTCAGTTTTCATCCCAATCTCTTTCCATGAAGGCCAAAGTATGAAATAAATGTGAGGCATGGCCTAAACACAAATAAACAAACCTCTTCTCCAATGCTTTTCCAGATAACAGTTAATAACTGAGCAATAAATTACAGCTGAAACCTGATTTCATCTCTCCCTGAGCTCATTAAAGGGGAGACAATTGCAAATGACCATCCTGAAGGGTCCAGCCCTGCCAAAATCCATTTCTGAGGTAGGATTTGAATGGGATGATTAGTTTAATGAAGTCTTGAAGAGCTTCCAAGAGTAAGAATGTGTTTAACCAAGGGGAAAGCAAAGATGATTAGTCTCCAGCCAGCTGAGCTGGTTACTGGCAGCACCATCTCCTGGAGGTTCAGAGCTCCCTGTTTGGGCAGGGCAGGATCAAAGCTCAGCTCCAGCTTGACTTTCAACACCACTAATTACATCAAGCCCATTAATTATGGCATGGCCACTGCAATGGAGATTATGGATGGGGAGAGGATGCTTGGGGAAGTGTTTGTGGGACTTCCCCCCCTGGCTCTGGGTGATAGGAGGTGACAGAGGTGTCCAAATTAATTGTGGAGGAAGAGGAATGTGAGGAGTTTCCAAGTTGTTCTGTAGATTTTTGACACCTCCTTATTTTCCAAGGGAAATGGAGAGGAAAGTATGGTTGGAACTGCAGACCACGAGTTGAGGGATGTAGGTGAAGTCTCCCATCCTCTTCCTCTAAGCTTGGATTCAATGGAGAGAATGCCATGGGTTGGGATTTGGGGCCACACAGATCTGTTCTGCAGTGATGCCATTGCTGTGAATCACAGAGTCATGGAATATCCTGAGCTGGAGGAGACCCACTAGGGGAAGGGATGGAGTCACCATCCCTGGAGGTGTTCAGGAACCACGTGGATGTGGCACTTGGGGCCATGGTTAGGGTTGACCATGGTGCTGGTTAAACTTGATGATCTTAAAGGTCTTTTTCCAGCCTCAATGACTCTGTGATTTTATCACCCAAGAGGCAATAGAAGGTGGAATGTCCCAATCCTGAATTTAATCTTATAGTATAGACTCATCGAGGTTGGAGGAGACCTCTGGGGTCAAGTCCAACCCTTAACCTACCACTGCTGTAACCCCCAAACCATAGAACCATCAAGGTGGTTTTAACTGTGGTGGTTTAAATCCTTCAAAAAAACCAAACCAGCCCAAATTTCCCTTAGCAAACTTGGAGTTTGTGTCCCTGTGATCCAAACCCTTGAGCACATTCCCGTTGCTTCCAAGCCCACGTACTCCACACAGCTAAACCTCAACCTTTGCTCCTAAAGCCAGAGCTGAAATACAACCACCAAGGCCCAAAATTTGAGGCAACAGCTGGAAACTTTTGCCTTTTGGTCCTCATTTCTCTTTGTGTCTTGATTTATACTGTGAAGTGGTTGATCTTGGCCTTGGGGCCTCAGTTGGTTTCTCTTGTTCTTGGCAGGAGAAGTGAAGGAGAGTATTGGCATGGCAAAGGATTACCTGGCAGAGAAGCTGAGAGGTTATATGGGTTTTGTCTGGAGGTTTGAGGAACTGGAGTTGAAGGTTTGATTTATTTAAGGGGAAGGAAAAAAAATGGGAGAGTTGCTAATGCTTCTTTCCAACTGAAAGTGTTAAGCAGTTCCTGGAAATCAGTTGGATTTTTAGTGCTTTTCAAAGGAAAAAAAATCTTCTTTGTGTTTCCTTGAGATCTCTATAGGGTTTGACTTTAAATGTGGGTAAATAGGGGAAGATTTTTCCTTCCAGTCACTCAGACTCCTGAAGGGCTGAATGGAGGGGAGTAAAACCCAGGGAAAGGGTTAGAACAAAGGACTTTCTAGACCTTTGTGCTAAAAAATGCATCAAAATAGAAAATTAGAAGCATTTTGAGGCTTGAACTTGATGTTAAGCAAAGCAGATGGAACCCAAAGCCTCTAGAGGCTTTGTAGGACTTTCCTTGTGTTTTGCTTCATTTCTCTGGGAAGCTGAAAAATAAGGATGAAAATGATTCTTCCCATCTCCCTCAGAAGGAGTTTGGAGCCAGAGCTTTAGTTTTGTCCTGGGAATGCAGAGGTTCCTCATGAGGCTTCATGAAATGGTTTGGGTTGGAAAGGAACATGTAGATTATCCAGTCCCACCCCCTGCCATGGGCAGGGACACTTTCCACCAGCCCAGGGTGCTCCAAGCCCCATCCAACCTGGCCTGGAACACTCCCAGGGATGGAGCAGCCACAGCTGCTCTGGGAAATCCATCCCAGCCCCTCAGCACCTCACAGGGAGGAATTCCTTCCCAACATCCCATCTGTCCCTGCCCTCTGGCAGTGGGAAGCCATTCCCTGTGTCCTGTCCCTCCATCCCTTGTCCCAAGTCTCTCTGCAGCTCTTCTGGAGCCCTTTGAGGCACTGGAAGGGGCTCAAAGTTCTCCCTGGAGCTTCTCTTCTCCAGGCTGATCAGCCCCAACTCTCTCCATAAGGAAGATGCTCCAATCCTCTGAGCAGCTTCGTGGCCTCCTCTGGACTTACTCCAACAGTTCCAGTTCCATGTCCTTCTGATCTTGGAGCCCCCAGAACTGTGTGCAGGACTCCAGGTGGGACCTCACCAGAGCTGAGTGGGAGAATCACCTCCTTCAGCCTTTGATGTCCTTATGTTGTGGCTGTTCCATCCCTGGGAGTGTGTCAGGCCAGGTTGGATGGGGCTTGGAGCAATTTGGGCTGGTGGAAGGTGTCACTCTCCATGGCAGGGATGGAATGAGATGAGCTTTAAGCTCCTTCCAACCCAAACCGTTCTGGAATTCTGTGATTCCATGTCCTTTATGAATTCTGAAGACTTTTGTGCTTGTGCTATTCCCCTGCAGAATATCAGGAGCAGTTTGGAGCTGTTGTGGCTTTTCCTGGTGGCCACAGGCAATCAGCACCTTTAAAATCCCAGTCTTAGAACCCAAAAGGATTGAAATCCTCAGGACTTGAAGCCATTCCTTGAGAATCCTCAGGTGCTGGAGAACAAGGGGATGGTGTCCCAGGGGGGAGGAATGAAGCAGATGGATTCATCCTCCTCCCATTGAATGTTGTCTGGGACAGATCTGACTTCTCCACTGCTATTGCTTGAATTTTCCAGTTGGAAATTCCTAATCCAATTGTCCAAGCAATACATACAGGGAGAGGCCTGAGGGAATGAGCAGTGAATCTCGATGGTTCAGCCATAAAACTGCTCAGTGAGATGAGGAAACTGCCTCATGGCAGTTGTCGGAGGCGTCTGGGCAGGCAGGAGTGAGGAGCACACAACCATCCCACAGAGCCAAGAGTCAGCATTGTTTCAGGCCTCTTCCCATGCCATGACACAATCCCAAATCCCTCTGGGGCACCATCCAAACCACCATCCCATTTGGCACTGATTATTGGCCCTGCTGAGGCCAAGGGTGACTTGGTGCCTGCAGTGATGTCTCCTAGTTATTGTCAGAGATGATCCCTGGGGTGCAGAAAAATCAGCCTAAGATGAAACCCAAAGAGACTCTTGAATTGGAGGATAGATTTCCAGCTCAGATGAAGAGGTAGGATCATTGTCTTTGGGAAAAAAATACCAAACCAACACATGCTGAAGTCATCCACATTGGTTGGATTTGCTTGGTTGCACAGACATGAGTTGCACAACGAGAGAAGAACTCCAGGGGGGTCACAAACAATCCAAGGCCAAACTTTGCTGTCTCTTCCCTCAAGTGGCTTTTCTATGGATAGGAGACAACAGGATCAAGGCAAACCCCTCATGAGTATGAAATGAGCTGAATTTTCACTGAGTTGGTGAAGCAAACACTGAGTGGCTTGAGGACACCTGGAGCAGTGTTGGGCCGATGGCCATGTCTAAGGATGGACAAGTACATTGAGAACATTTGACTACCCCATAAATACTTCTAAGATGAAAGTTTGAGACAGGAAAAAACCTATAAATCAGGTCAAGGACAGGGAAGGAGGTGAGCATGGACATGCCAAGAGGTTTCCATCATCCTACCTAAGCTGTCAGAGTTGCTGTCCCCAAACTGGTGGTGTTTGTAGAGTAGAAGATTTTCATGACTCAAGATACATAGAGAATACAAAGAGAGGATGGAAGGAAAATGGAGGTTGGGAAGGCTTAAAAAAAAACCTATAAATCAGGTCAAGGACAGGGAAGGAGGTGAGCATGGACATGCCAAGAGGTTTCCATCATCCTACCTAAGCTGTCAGAGTTGCTGTCCCCAAACTGGTGGTGTTTGTAGAGTAGAAGATTTTCATGACTCAAGATACATAGAGAATACAAAGAGAGGATGGAAGGAAAATGGAGGTTGGGAAGGCTTAAAGGATCCCAAAATGAGAAATGGAGATGAGATTGGGAAAGGTTAATGGATCCCAAAATGAGGAGGAAAATGGAGATTGGGAAAGGTTAATGGATCCCAAAATGAGGAGGAAAATGGAGATTGGGAAAGGTTAATGGATCCCAAAATGAGGAGGAAAATGGAGATTTGGAAAGGTTAATGGATCCCAAAATGAGGAGGTGGTGATCAAGGAGAACAAGGGGAAGTATCTCCCCTGGACCTGCTGGCCATGATTCCCTGATGATTCCCAGGATAGTCAGTGATGAGTGTCTCCCAGCTATGTTGAGGACTAGTGTTGTGGATGAAGTCTTTTCTCTCTGGAGCATGAGGTTTGTGGCTGGATGTGGGAGCTTAGAAAAATGATGGAGAGGGACTTTTTCCAAGGAAGATAGTGATGGGACAAGGGGGAAGAGCTTTGAACTAAAGCAGGAGAGATTTAGGTTGGAAGTTTGGAAGAAGTTCCTCCTTGGGAGATGCTGAGGCACTGGCACAGGTTGTCCAGAGAAGCTGTGGCTGCTCCATCCCTGGGAGTGTTCCAGGCCAGGCTGGAGAACAGAAGCTCCAGGGAGACCTCAGAGCCTCTTCCAGTGCCTGAAGGGGCTCCAAGAGAGCTGCAGAGGGACTTGGGACAAGGGATGGAGGGACAGGACACAGGGAATGGCTTCACATGGACAGAGGGCAGGGACAGGTGGGATATTGGGAAGGAATTCCTCCCTGTGAGGGTGAATGGATTCCCCAGAGCAGCTGTGGCTGCTCCATCCCTGGGAGTGTTCCAGGCCAGGTTGGATGGGGCTTGGATGACTTTGGTGACTTCAGGATTCATAGATTGGTAAAGTGTTGGGATGGAGCTTAGAGTTGATCCAACCCTGGGCAGGGACACCCCCCACCAGCTCAGGCTGCTCAAGGCTTTATCCAACCTGGCTTTGAACACCACCAGGATGACTTGGATGACTTCAGGGTGGCTTTGCCCAGTTTCTGGCTGCCATCTGAGCCTGCAGAGTGTTCTCAGCCTTCCCTTCCCCGTGCTGCCTGCCCTGGCCTGGCAGGACTCAATCCTTCTCAGCTCCTTGAGAGCTCCTCAGCAGCAGCTCAGTGCTCCAGGCTGCCTTTCCCAGGCTGCTGC
The DNA here is from genome assembly GCF_000695815.1 of Acanthisitta chloris. Classification (NCBI taxonomy): domain Eukaryota; kingdom Metazoa; phylum Chordata; class Aves; order Passeriformes; family Acanthisittidae; genus Acanthisitta; species Acanthisitta chloris. Next base: position 20,445 of record NW_008688778.1, on the reverse strand, counting down.
AGCCACTTGTGCTGTGTCCCCACAGCCAGGCTGACACCCCCAGCCTGTGGTGTGGATCACCTCCCAGTCCCAGCTCATGCCTCCCAGTCCGTTGTGGTTTTGGGAGGAAGGTTTCTCCTGCCAACAGCATTTCACATCCCCTGGCCGCAGCTCTGCTCTCTTCCAGGCTTTTTTCTCCTTGGCCTTTCGCAGCTCTCCGAGGGAGGCAGTGCCAGCAG
>NW_008688778.1:18598-20198 GCF_000695815.1 Acanthisitta chloris | reverse complement strand
TGACTTTGCCCCTGCTTATCTCTCTAATCCTATTGTTTGTGTAAAGAGGGCAAAGACAACACTGTGGGCAGTGTTGCTTTTCCCTTTGTCCTTCCTTAGCATCCCTTCTTTGGCCATTTTCACCTCGTTAAATACTGCTCCCTAGCAACTGAGTCCTTCCAGCCTTTCCCAGGCCGCACAGGAGGTGATAAGGGACAATCCCAGGGCTATTTTTGCATCAGCTGAACCAGGGATGGACCAGCAACAAACTGGAAAGGACCAGCACAAAGCTATCAGCTCTTATCTCCACAGCTCCATACCCGAAGGAAGATTGATGTGGCATTAGCACCACCTCAGCATGGAAAAATGCTCCAGGGCTGCATCTGTTCTGGATAAGACACTAGCAGGGAGACAAAACTGAGAGTGAGTAGGGTAAAAAACACACTTGAGTGAGTTTGTTTAGGAGTGATTGGTACATTCCCATCCCTGGGAGTGTTCCAGGCCAGGTTGGATGAGGCTTGGAGCACCCTGGGCTGGTGGAAGGTGTCCCTGCCCATGGCAGGGGTGGAATGGGATGAGCTTTAAGGTCTTTCCAAACCAGTTCTCTCAAAACAAACTCGTGTCCCATGGCCACAACCTCAGGATTTGAGGAAGGATGAGCACGAGAAGTTCTGCAGGAAGAATTTAGGACATGGAAGAGGAGTAGAAACACCCATGGATAGACATGGACACAGGCAGTGATGGGGAAACTGATTCTGAGGAAGCTGAGGCACTACCAGCCTTGTGTCCCTGCTGGTGGCAGAACAACAGGGAATAAAAAGAAGCTTTTCCCTGGATAATGAGGTTCATTTGTTGATGTAGCTGAAGGTTTGGGATGAATCTGGATAAAAGCAGAACCAAACTCCAATGCTTTGGGGATTTTAACCCTAGGAGGGTCACTCTGAGGAGATCAGAGCCTTGCACAGGTCAAAAGTCAGCTAGGAAATCAACCCATGGTGATTCCTTTTGGTGGGAATGAACCATGTCTTGTTCCAGCTCCCAGGGAGGGAACAGAGCTTGGCAGAGCAACATCACAGAAGGAGCTGTTCCCTGCCCTCCTGCAGGGATGCTGCATGCTGCATTTCTCCAATGGGCTAGAGAAACAGTCAAACCCCCTTGTTTTTCCTTTCCAGCCCCAATGTCTGTGGCTCCAGGTTCCATTCCTACTGCTGTCCTGGCTGGAAAACGCTGCCCGGAGGGAACCAGTGCATTGTCCGTGAGTATCCCTTCTCCTCTTCTGGGCCCCCAGGGAACCTCCTGCCCTCAGGGAGGGAATTGCTCAGCTCCCACTGCACCTGACAGAGCATTTCCCAAGCCACTGGAATGGGAGCAGTGATTGCTTGGAGTTCTCCTCTCTGCTAGGCCTCACCAAGCCAAGGTGGCTCCAGCTGGTCCCGTTTGGTGTGTGAACTTCAATCTCCTCCCAAATTGCCACTGTGCTCTTTGTTGCCTGATGGTTTGTGTGCCTGTTTTGGGGGGATTAGCCTCAGAGGAGGTTCCTGACAAAGTTCTTCTGGAGCTGCTTGTCTAGGGGGAATAACTGAGCTGGTTGAACAGCAGTTTGATGCTGACTTTGCTAACA
>NW_008688778.1:15369-18568 GCF_000695815.1 Acanthisitta chloris | reverse complement strand
GGAATTGCATCTCTGAGTGGTCACCCCAGGGCAGGATGATGGTTTAGGTCACTCACACCTCTGTTTTGGCAGGTTTCTGTCCTAGCTCAGGTGGGGATATTTCACCTCTAAAATCTATGAAGGGGCTGATGCTTTGGAGTCCTGTTAGGTTAAAAGTGTGAACTATAGGGAGGTGGAGGAACCTTTGGAGGAATGAGCTGTGAGGAGATGGAGGAGCCTTTGGAGGGATGAGCTATAGGGAGATGGAGGAGCTAAATGTCTCAGGAGTTAGTTAAATGTCTCAGGAGCTAAATGTCTCAGGAGTGAAATGTCTTATGAATTAACTATCCCAGAAGCTAAATGTCTCAGGAGTTAGTTAACTGTCTCAGGAGTTAGTTAACTGTCCCAGGAGCTAAATGTCTCAGGAGTTAACTGTCCTAGGAGTTAGCTAACTGTCCCAGGAGTTAGTTAACTGTCTCAGGAGTTAGTTAACAGTTCCAGGAGCTAAATGTCTCAGGAGTTAGTTAACTGTCACAGGAGCTAAATGTCTCAGGAGTTAGTTAGTTGTCTCAGGAGTTAACTGTCTCAGGAGTTAGTTAACTGTCTCAGGAGTTAAATGCATCCAACTTCACCCCAGGTGCTGGTGAGACACAGAATTCTCTACCTTCTTTCCCCAAGAGATCAGGCAGTCCAGCCTCTCCTCACCCCATGGAGAGGTTGATGCTTCACCAAGGCTCCAAGGCTGGACTTGGATTCTGGCTGCAGTGAAGGGTTAAGGAGCTGAGAGCCAAGTCTCTGCTCCATGGCATGTCGGGGTGAGTGACATCAGGGCTGTCTGCTGCCTTTTCTCATAACTGTAAAACATGCCATCTGGGCTGGAGCTCCTCAGGGAATCTCTGTGGGATTGTATTTATAAAGCACACAGAGCTCTGAGGCTTCCATGGGGCTCTAATCAAATCTGTGCTTACACAGGTGGGACAGCACTGCCAGCTCTGCTCTTGGCTCCCATGGCACAGGAAGGGGAAGGGATTAGCAGGGGGCCAGGGCAGAAAGGGATTGGGATTGAGAGGGAAGCATCCTGCTGCTGCCTCTCAGCCTGGCTCAGCCCCTCTTTCATCTCAGGCACAGTTAACCTTCATACCAGACCTTGGACTTGAAAGTGCTTGATGGAGACACAACATGTTCCAGGCAGAGAACAACCTGGACTGAGTGTGATGCCACTTGTCTGTGCTGAGAAGGGTTTTTAGCAGGGAAAAGGGCTGAGGCAGCTCCTCCTTCCCCTCAGCTGGCTGCAAAAGCAGTGTGGGAGCAGCAGCAGACAGGCTGTGCTGGAAGGAAATTGTCCCCTGGGTACAAGTCTTGCTCTGCCCACTGGAGGTGCCCCAGCTCCTTCTCCTCTCCAGGTTATTATCCTCCCAGGAGATGAATTCACACCCTGTTGGCAGCCAAAACCACATCTGGGAGCAAGTTCCCAGACAACACATTGTGCTAATCACTTTGTCCTTCTCTTCCTGCAGCAATCTGCAGGAATTCCTGTGGGGATGGATTTTGTTCACGGCCAAACATGTGTACATGCTCCAATGGACAACTTTCTCCCAACTGTGGCTCAGCTGGAGGTAAGAGAACCTTCTGGTGATCCTCCTCCCTCCTAGTAATGTTCTCTCTTATAAAAAGGACAGGAAATGGCTCTTTGCACCTCAATATTTGGTGTTTTCACAGCTAAATTCTAACCTGAATTGAGCAAAGGCCCCAAAATCTTTACTTTCTTGTGGTGCTTCTCCCAAGGATCCTCATTGCCTCCAATACCTGGAGGAATCTGCTCACCTGCTTGTGATTTCTGCTGCTTTGGGATGAGGAATCCTTCAGGATGCAGCTCAGAAACCACAGCCCACAGCAGCAACTGGCAGTGCTGCTGCCAAAAAAAGTCCATCCAGCCCTGGCTGCTCTTTGAAGCAGAATGAACTCAGTCACTGCTGTTGTTGACCAAACAATTATTGGTTTTTTGGTTGGTTTTTTTTTTTTTTCCCCCAATGGAAAAATGTGGAAGGTTTTTCTCAAGGCTGTGGTTTGGAGATCAGGGAGGATTAGCAAACTGCAGGGACATGATGGTGTTACTGGTGGAGCTTTTCCTGCTCTCTTCTCCTGTCTCAGACCTTCAGGACAAATACCTGGGAAGTTCTGGGAAAAAGGGTTGGGTGGCTTGGAATTGGGATAAACCAACTGTGAAGGACACAGCAGAATGAGAGGCAATCAGAGAGCAATTCCCATATCCCTCTGGCAATCCCTGCATGATCCTTTTAAAACCAGATGCTGCTTGCAACTATTCCCCCTGCAGCAGCAAACTCCTCCTGGAGTCTAAATCCTCACAGCTAGAGGCTTTGTAGACTTTGTGGAAGGGAATAATTGCTCCTCTGGGCCCTTTTCCCACCGGGTTGTGCTGCTGGGAAGGACCTGGAAGTTATGGTTGGGACCAGGGTGTGAGTCAGTAGTCACCTAACTCTGTTTATGGTTATGAGTTGTGGCTTGGGATGTTCCAATTTGGGATTTTCAGGCCTAGATATGATTTTCTTAGGCTGGAGGGTTATGTAGAGCTGGGACAGGTAACTGGAGTGTGGGGATTGACCTCCTGAGGGGGTTGGAGGACTTGGCTAAACAATCTCCTGATGCTAGGAGATTCTCAGAATCTACTTCCAAAGCTCCACATCATACTCCAACTCTGCAGGTACCTCCAGGAAAGCCACATAACTGTCCCCACCAACCTCAAAGTCACATTCAGGGTGTGACTGGCAGAAGGAGATTCCCAGAATCTGCTTCCAAAGCTGGTTGTGCTCCAGCCCTGCAGATCTCCCTGCAGGTATCTCCAGGAAGGCCACAGAATTGCCCTCCCCAACCTTAAAACCACACTCAGGGTGTGATGGAAGAAGGAGATTCCCAGGATCTGCCTCCAGAGCTCCAGGCTGTGTCCCAGCCCTGTGGATCTCCCTGCAGGGAGCTCAGCCCCAGTGCCTGGATGTGCATCCCTCTCACCAGCCCTTCCCCTGCTCTGCCAGGGGAAGTTTCTGGAGTGAGGGTCCATGTGTTAGCAATCAGGGAGGAATGCAAGGAATGCTGTAAGCACTCTATCCATTTGGGCACAGGCCTGGCATTCCCAGGAGCCTGGGGTGGATCCGGGAGTGAGCTCGAGGGGGGGTTGGTCCCTTTGCTCCAATCTGGCATTCAT
>NW_008688778.1:14680-15353 GCF_000695815.1 Acanthisitta chloris | reverse complement strand
GAATGTTCCAGGGAGGTAAAGCAGACAAATTGTGCATTCCAGAGGCAATAAAAGCCACTCTGCCTGGCTCTGTCCTAACAGAAACTTGGGATCCTACTTCAGGGAGGGAAGAGATTGAAGGAGTCATTTGCAAGTGGCTGTTTAGATAGTAGGAGTGAGGGAGCAAACTGATGGCACAGCAGCTGCAGCCTCTGAGCCTGGAAAATCAATCAGGGAACGAATCCAGTCCAATCCAATCCTGGGAAAAGTTAAGTAGGATGAGCTGTCATTGTCCTTTGCCTACAACTTTGGTCTCTGCTACCCTGGAAGATCCTGACAGAGTGTAACAGGCCTTTAAATTCCTGGTTGAAGGATGTTCTGCTGCTTTCCAGATCTTCAGGGGGTTGAGCAGTGGCAACCTTGGAATATTCAAGGACATTGGAGCAACCTGGGCCAGTGGAAGGTGTCTCTATCCATGGCAGGGGTGGAATGAGATGAGCTTTAACCACTCTGTGGTTGTGTGATAAATCAGATGGTAATGGGATCTCAGGGCTCTTGGGATCATGGCAGGAGTAAGAAATAAGACTTGGAATAGTCTTTTCCAATTAGCTGGAATGTTTCTGGATGAGCATCAGGGCTTTTCTTATGTCCAGCCCCTGAATTCCTCACATTTCTTAGCTTCACTAAGCCTTTC
>NW_008688778.1:5828-14654 GCF_000695815.1 Acanthisitta chloris | reverse complement strand
AGGGCTCTGAGGGATGGACAGCCCTGACAGTACTGATTCCATGGGAAGTGTAGGAAGAGCCCTGAGGGATGGATAGCCCCGACAGACAGACACAGAGCTCACTCTGACTCTGGGCTGCCCTCCCACACTTACTGTGTGTAATTGCTTTCCCAGAGCTGACTAATTGGGGTGAGGGGTTTAGGGGAAGCATGAGCTGGACTCAGTACCTTTTCCCAGGGAGCCCATTCCCATGTCTGACAGTCTAGGCAATGCTTTGAAGCTCTCAAGTTAAAGTTTCCTTAATGATTAAGCTTTCATCTCCATTTGGCCTCATCTCTGGCCATGGAGCAAGAGGAAGACAAGGAGACATCCTGACTAATTCAAACCACCCCAGCAAGGCATGGATTAAATGTACAGCACATGTGCTGAGAGCTTGGAACACAGAGCCCTGAGACTTCCCATCCCACCCCTCCCTCCTTCCAGAATTCCTCTGAACAAGGCATCAACCATAGAATTATCCCAATTGGACACTTGTAAGTCCCTACTACCTCTTGGACAAGGCATTGTACTGGCCCCAACTCTTCTTCCCTGCTTGGAAGTGGTGTTGGATGCAGAGAGGAGACACGAGCCACAGCTGAGCATCCACTCACACATCCACTCCAGCCCTTGGAGCTGCCAAGTCCCAGCTCCTCCTCTCCCTGGCAGACAGGAGCTGTGCTGTACATGCCTTTTTGATGTGAAAAACAGCTTTCACATGACTTGCTCTAACCTCAGGCACTTGCAGTTGGAGTTGTCACATCTTACAGAGGAAGAATGTGTTGTTCCATGAGTTTCAGTACAGGATCAAAGCTGCTGGAGTTGTAACTCAATGTTCAGCAGAAAACCTCACTTTTTTTTAGGGTTCTTCTACTTGCTCATCACATTCCTCACACTTTGAGGAGTGATGGAACAGTTAAAGCCAATCCTGACCTTGTGTCTACAGCAGAATAAAACTTACCAATTTATTTACTGCTGGTGTTTTCTTACAGGGCATTAGGCACATCCAGAGGGGCATAATCTAGTGTGAAAGTGAACTCTGACATGGAAGAATAAATGAAATGTGCTTTTCTTTTCAGACTTCTGGGAAAAAAACCCTCTTTTCTTAAATAAATCTCACCTCTAAGGCTGAGGAGTAATTGTAGAAGGATGATAAATCTCTTACAAGTTGATGGTTTTCCTCCACCGAAGAGGTTCTATCCCTCCAAACATCTCAAGGCTTCGATACTGAGGAGGTTTAGAGATTAGACAGCCCAGAAAAGTGATTCAAATGGAGCCATAAGCTAAAAGAATGATGAAAAGGGCATGAAAATACTTGAAAAGTTGAGTATTTAAGAGGAAGAATTGGTCAGAGTGGCAGAGGGATAGAAGAAAGGGAGAGATCAGGAGTTCTGTCCTCACTCACAGTCTCCTGGGCTGTGGCAGGATGGCCACAGGGTGGACAGAGCTGCAGGGGCTTAATTGGGGCAGATTCCTTAATGAAGGAATGTTGGATGCATTTGGTTTGTGGGGAATGAGGGTTAGGTTGGAGATCAGGACAAGGTTCTTCCCCCAGAGGTGTTCGGGCACTGGAGCAGGTTTTGCCAGTGGAAGGTGTCTCTATCCATGCGAGGGTTAGGTTGGAGATCAGGACAAGGTTCAGGTTGGAGATCAGGACAAGGTTCTTCCCCCAGAGGTGTTTGAGCACTGAACAGCTCCCCAGGGCAGTGGTCACAGCCCCAAGGCTGACAGAGCTCCAGGAGTGTTTGCCCAATGCTCTCAGGGTGCATTGTTGGGGTGTCTGTGCAGGGACAGGAGTTGGATTTGCTCCTTGTGGGTCCCTCTCAGCTCAGGATATCCCATGATTCCAAGTCAGCCCTTTAACTGGACAGCCCTGACCACTTGGCATCACCCTCAGCCTCCACACCAAGTCCACAAAGCTTTGAACACTCATCCCACCTGAGCTGTTCCCCTCCTGTCATGGCCAACTCAACGTGGTGCATCATTATGTGACATGTCCTTGTCCTTCCCTCTTCTCCCCAGTGCAAAGCTGCAACGTGAGGTGCATGAACGGTGGGAGCTGCAGTGAGGAGTCCTGTCTGTGCCAGAAGGGCTACACTGGCACCTACTGTGGCCAACGTAAGTCCTTTGATAACCCATTTTCATCGCTGCGTCATAAGCAACTTCCCAACAGCTTGGTCAGAATCTCTATCCAGTTAGCCCTTTCCAGGCCAATCTCAAATCCTTGGATCCAAGTCCTCAGTGAGGCCACTGAGGCCTTTAAATATGGTCACAACACCATAGTTCTCCAGAAACTTCCCCTCAGCTCTGCCTGATTCATTCCTACTGACACATTCCCAAAGGTTCAGCTCCAGGCAGACACACCAGATGGAAAATCTCATCCTGAGCTGCTCAAGCTTGGGAAAATCTGAAGGAACAGCAGCCCAGGGCTTAGAGTGGAACGTGCAAGGAGACCCTGATTACGTGCTGCTCCCAGCTCCACCTTGGCTGGCCTCAGGAGAGCTTCCAGCAGGGCTCAGATGTTGGCAGGACATCCCTGGCAGGGTGGGGAACAATGGAGAGTCCCTCTGGCAGCATCCCAGAGGAGCAGATTTGGGCTGTCCCAGCCCTGGGATGGGTGGAGCTGGGAAATGAGGCAGTACCTGGGCTTGGTGCAGCTCAGAGCTGGCACAGAGCAGTGAGGGCCACACTGAGGGATCATATGAAGTTGGTGTGGAGCTCATCTGCCATGGATTGAGTCCTTTTCTTCAGTGTTGGGCAGTGGAGGAGCTCAGAGGGTAAAGGAGCTCAGAGCTGGCACAGTGAGGGCCACACTGAGGGATCATATGAAGTTGGTGTGGAGCTCATCTGCCATGGATTGAGTCCTTGTCTTTGATGTTGGGCAGTGGAGGAGCTCAGGGGGTGAAGGAACTTAGGGAAGTAGCTATTGCAGCTGCTGAGAGTTTTATAGGGCAGTGGCATCTGTCACCACCAGCCATGGCTCATGTCATGTGGAGGAGGCTCCTACATCAGCTGAGTTAGCTTAACCTCAGCCCAGCACCTGAGTTTTTTTGGGTTGTCCTGTGCAGAGTTGGACTCAATGATCCTTGTGTGTCCCTTCCAACTCAGGATATTCCGTAATTTTCGGGTTCTCATCAGCAATTTATTCTTTTGACTTCAGGCCTAGACCTTTGGCTGCAATTTTTCAGCTGTGAGTAGAAGGTCTAGTTTGAAGTCAATGTATATTAATCCCACGAATCTATGTGTGGTAATCCAACTGGTCCTTCTTTGCTTTGGGTCCGTGGGATTGTCTTCTCTCCTCACATTTCACTCTTGTCATGCCTGAAACATTTGCCTTGATGCATTTTCTCATCTGTATCAATTCATCTTGCCCTTGACATTTAAATCCCAGCCCTGACCCGAGCGAACTGAGATTCCAGAGCACAGGAAATCCTCTCAAGTGAAAGAAGAGTTTATTGCCTTTTCCTAAATGGTTCATTCAGAAACAGGAAGCAATTTGCCAGGAAGACTTTCAGGCTTCTCTCTATGTTCACTGCCTCAGGAGGCTCCTGAGGGGTGAATGTGATGGAGGGGATACTCCAAGTCCTGCCAGCACCATGTGTGGCACTGCACACCTTGAGGTCCCAGCTCAGTGCCATCCTCAGCATTGGGCCTCACTGCCCAAAGGCCATTGAGGCTCTGGAGTGAGTCCAGAGAAGGACAATGAGGGAAGGAAAGGGCTGGAAAACATGGGGAAGGGCTGAGGGAATTGGGCTTGGTTAGCCTTGAGAAGAGGCTTAGAGGTCACCATAGAACCAGGACACATCTATAGGAGGGAAGGGCTGAGGGAGTTGGGTTTGTTCAGACTGGAGAAGAGGCTCAGGGGTGACCGTAGTACCAGGGCACATCCACAGGGACAGGACATATCCAAGGGACCAGGACTCATCCATAGGAATGAGGAATGGCTGAGGGAGGTGGGGTTGGTTAGCCTGGAGAAGAGGCTTAGGGGTCACCATAGAACCAGGACACATTCATAGGAATGAGGAAAGGCTGAATTGGGTTTGGTTAGCCTTGAGAAGAGGCTCAGGGGTGACCTCATGGCTCTCTGCAACTCCCTGACAGGGTTGGAGAGAGGGGAGAGATGTCTGTCCTGCCAGGGCTGCAGGGAGAGACTAGAGGGAATGGCCTTGAGCTGAGCCAGGGCAGAGTCAGAGGAGATGTTAGGAGAAATGTTCTCCCTGTGAGGGTGTTCAGGCACTGGAGTATTGGCCAGGGAGGGGGTGGAGTCACCATCCCTGGAGGGGGTTAAGAGGCATCTGGATCTGGTGCTGGAGGATCTGGTTTAGAGGTTCCAGCAGTTAATGGTTGTACTGGATGATCTGAGAGCTCTCCTGCAGCCTTGCTGGCTCTGTGGCTGTGTGTGCAGCAGGAGCAGCAGTCACTGGTGTCCCTTTGTGTCCCCCCAGCTGTGTGTGAGAATGGCTGCCAGAACGGGGGACGCTGCATCGGCCCCAACCGCTGTGCCTGCGTCTATGGATTCACTGGGCCCCAGTGTGAGAGAGGTAAGAAACCTTTCCATGGTATGTTGTGGACCTGAGCCCCCAAAAGTCAATATTTCAACCTTTTCTTGATGTCTTAGCACTATATTTCCTTGAAAATGCTGCTCTGAACATGAGATTTTTCCATGAAGGAACTTCATTTGAGCCCAAATGTTTTGAAGGGAAGCATCAATCAGCTCTGGTTTGTTGTAAAGCTCTGGTGGGTTCCATGCCAGCAGCTCATCCAATGTCAAACAGCTCCACTGAGAGCTGTTCTCACCACTCTGGCTCATGGGGACCTGTGGCTTTGCTGTGCTTCACCCCAGCAGTGTGTGCTGAGTGGTAGATCAGGTTTACATTTGGGCACTGTGGGTACAACTGAGGGTTTGGCTGAGACCTGCAATTCCTCCCTTTCCTGTTGGCTTAGGATGGACATCCCAGCACTGCTCTGATATGATTTTTGGCAAGGCTCAGCATGGCACAGATGAGAAATGAAACTGAAACCCAAAACCAATGTGCAAACTCCCAGAATGAAGATCAAAGCACCCTGGAAATACTTTGTTTTTCTAGCTTCTCACTTTCCCAAGGTTGGGCTCATTCTGTTTCACTCCAAGGATTGGATTGTTCTTGCCTTGGATGTTTGATTTTCCATGTTGGGGATTCTTGGCAACATGATTTAGAGGGTGAGATAGGAACAGCAGTTGGTTTCTGGTAGCCCAGGCCTGAGCCAGCCCTGCTCTGGGGCCAGCAGAAACAATCCCAACTCTACAGACTTGGGCAGTGTTGGGTTTCAAAAGTATCTACTGAACCCAACAGTGCAGGTGCCCCATAAAACATCTCTGCTGTGGTTTCAGCCTCACATTTATTGGCTGCAGGGAAGAGAAAGCTCTAAAACCTTCACACACGTTTACTGTCCAGTCTCCTCCTTTGTCCAATCTTGGAGTACTTTGGGTTGGAAGGACCTTAAAGTTCATCTCGCTCCATCCCCTGCCATGGGCAGGGACACTTTCCACTAGCTCAGGTTGCTCCAACCCCATCCAACCTGGCCTGGAACACTCCCAGGGATGGAGCAGCCACAGATTCTCTGAGCAAATGTCCTTCAGACACAGATGCTGGTGGATCACTGAGGTGAGAGATGCTTTCAGCTCTCTCCTTGCCTTTTCCCAACATACACACCCCGATGAGCATTGCTGTAGTCATGGAGAGGTGATGCTAACAGCCTTTCTCTTTGGAACACTCTACCTTGCAGGATTCCTTCCCCCAAACCCCAAACCTAAGCTCCAGAGCTGTGTCTGTAGAGCTCCTCACTTGTTTCCTAGCTCAGAGGGATCTGAAGCGTTGAGATCCATCGATCCATACAGACATTGGCTAGAAATCCCTTCAAGAAACTTCTGGATACAGCAAGGCCAGGAGGGATTGACAGATCCAAGTGTCCTGTCTGTGTGTACGTGGTAGTGGAGGGGTAGGAGAGAGAGGATGAAGAGGCAGTGAGAGGAGAGGTCTGAGCAGGGGCAGATTTTGGAGACATCTTGTAATGTATAAAATTCTTTACATAAAGAGAGCATTTTTACAAAGCCTTTAGAGATTTGGCTTAGGCCAGACTTGTACTCAGAGACAAAACAAGCTCTCCAGCTGTGTATACACAGCTCTTCCCTGCCAAGACAAACACAGCCCTCGGCTTTGCTGAGACATGGTAAAAGTTACACTTCTCCAAGAGGCTCCTGGCTGGGCAGGCTGGGACTTTGCAGCCAGGTGAGGTGCTGGGGCTGATCTCCCGAGAAGAGTGAGTGGGACAGGGAAGAACTTAACCCTTCCAAGGAGAGAATTACATGTCCTGAGTTGGGAAGGACCCACAAGAAGCAAATCCAACTCCTGTCCCTGCACAGACACCCAAACAGTCCATTCCATGCCTGAGAGCATTGGGCAAACACTCCTGGAGCTCTGTCAGCCTTGGGGCTGTGACCACTGCCCTGGGGAGCTGTTCAGTGCTCAAACACCTCTGGGGGAAGAATGTCCCAGTGCCCAAACACCTCTGGGGGAAGAACCTTCTCCTGACATCCAACCTAACCCACCCCTGACACAGCTCCATGTTCCCTCAGCTCCTGTCACTGGTCTCGGAGAGCAGAGATTGGTGCTGCTCCTTTTGAGGAATCTGTAAACCCCAATGAGTCTTAATCATCACCCTTTGAACATACCCATTGGTGTTGACAAATAGCATCAAATCCCTCAGATCTATCCAATCACAGATTTATTTAGGGGTTTCATTAGGGTTAATTAGGGCCATAACCCTAAAAAGAGCTAATTTTCCTTTGGAACTAGAAGCAACTCAATTTCTGAGCATTTAGAACAGCTCCTCCTGCTCTGCCCTCCCCGAGCAGTGTCTGCTCCAGTAAGAGGCTGCTTTGTACTGGGACCAGTGTAACCACCTTCACACTTCATTCAGGAAATTCTGCACTTCAGAGGTAAACACCTTAATAGCAAAGCACTCCCAGAATCTTAGCATCATTTCCTCCCTCCACTTGACATCTTCAGGGAGGAGGAACTGGTGACTATATTGTATAACCCCAACAGCCTTGGGGAACTTGAACTCCCATTACCTCAGTGTGGGAGGAAAAGCTGCAGCACAGAAAAAATGAAGCTGTGGGGAAAGGAGCCAATTTGCTTTGAGTGGTTTTACAGCAAAATGAAACATTTTGATGTCATGTCTCTGATTTCACCCTCCAAGTAGGAAAAACTGACTTGTAACAAGTGACTGTTTAACTCAGGTGATGGTTTGAAGTTCTTCCTGTGTTCCAAGGTTTCATTTAGGGTATTTTTTTTTCCATCCAAATGAAATCTTCACTCTTGATGCCATGACAGATTTTTATTTTTTTTTTGCTTTGAAAAAAATAGATTTTTAGAGTAACTTTCTCCATCTTGCTGGAGGTTTCTATGGTCTGTGTGGTTCAGAGGGTCTTGGTGTGTCTCATGTCCTCTCCATGTTACAAGGTTTCCAAAGGTTTAACCAACAAACTGACGCAGGTTGCCCAGAGAAGCTGTGGCTGCTCCATCTCTGGAAGGGTTCCAGGACAGGTTTGAGAAGAGAAGCTCCAGGGAGACCTTAGAGCCTCTTCCAGTGCCTCAAGGGGCTCCAAGTGATCTGCAGATGGACTTGGGACAAGGGATGGAGGAAAGGACACAGGGAATGGCTTTACATGGACAGAGAGCAGGGAGAGATGGATACTGGGAAGGAATTCTCCTTGTGAGGGTCTGGAATGGATTTCCCAGAGCAGCTGTGGCTGCTCCATCCCTGGGAGTGTTCCAGACCAGGTTGGATGCAGCTTGGAGCAACCTGGGCTGGTGGGAGGTGTCCCTGCCCATGGCAGGGTTAGACTGGGTGGGCTTGAAGGTCCTTCCAACCCAAACCATTCCACAAGTCTATGATATTTATCCCCAGATGAGGTGCTCAAGTATCACCCTCAGCACCTCCATCCACTCCTGCACCTCCACCAAGCCACCAGGCAACATTCTGAGCCTGAGGTCTCTCTCTTCCAGGCCAAAGGACATGGCATGGCCATGCCAAGCCCTGCTCCAACCCTCCCATCCATCCTAGACTTCTGGAAGCACCATGTGCTGTGTGTGCTTTGTGCCTCAGTGGAGAGGAGGAGGATTGTGTGTGGAGCTCCAGCTCAGGTTTCAGCAGGCTGAGACTTGGTCAGGAAACTGTAAAAATAGGACAGGAAAAGTTAAAAAAAGTTCTCCCTTTACTATTTCCTTGGAATCTGTTTGTGCAGCACTCGGAATGTCTGGCCCTAAAACCTGTCCCAGCCAACTCTGGCTTCATTGCTAAAGTCCAAACAGTTAAACAGGAGGAATGTGGCTGTGTTTGGATGAGGTAAGGAAATGACTAGGTGGAGAAAGTATTCCATGAGAAAGGAGACCCTCACACTGTTCCCTCCCTCCTCCTCCTCCCTCGGAGCTGTCACGTAGCGACAGCCTGAGAGACTGAGCAGAATTATGTGCAGAGGGCTCAGGTCTGAGGTGGAAAACCTCTGTGTTCTCATGGAGGGAACAGAAATCACCTCAGGGTTTGGGGTTGGCTCCTTGCAGGGAGATGTTTGGGATGCTGTTCCTCTGGGTGCTGGGCCAGGTGTCCATGGAGGGAGAGGACACAGGGAATGGGTTCACAGTGACAGAGAACAGGATTAGATGGGAGATTGGGAAGGAATTCCTCCCTGGGAGATGCTGAGGCACTGGCACAGGTTGTCCAGAGAAGCTGTGGCTGGTCCAACCCTTGGAGCGTTCCAGGCCAGGG
>NW_008688778.1:1394-5758 GCF_000695815.1 Acanthisitta chloris | reverse complement strand
TGGGACAAGGGATGGAGGGACAGGACACAGGGAATGGCTTCCCACTGCCAGAGGGCAGAGACAGATGGGATATTGGGAAGAAATTCCTCCCAGTGAGGATGTTGAGGCACTGGAATGGATTTCCCAGAGCAGCTGTGGCTGCTCCATCCCTGGGAGTGTTCCAGGCCAGGTTGGATGGGGCTTGGAGCAAACTGGGCTGGTGGATGGTGTCCCTGCCCATGGCAGGGGTGGGATGGGAAGATTTTTATGGTCCTTCCAGCCCACAGCATTCCCTGATTCCTGTGTGCTATCAGGCTCCATCTCCCCTGCCCACACTGTCCTGTGGTGGTTGTGGAGCTCCTAGAAGACACCATGGCTTCCAGCCAAGGCCTGGGACATGTGTTTGCAGTGACCTCATCCCAGCAAGGTCTGGAGCTCCCTGGGGATGACTTTAGAGGCAACATTTCTCCTCAGTGTGTTAAGAAAAAGCCTTTAATGAAAGGAATTGTTTATGGTTCGAAGGAATTTGCTTTTTAGCGATGGAAAAAATCTCTTCTTCACTGCTCTCTTTGTTTATCTTGCAAAGAAGGAATTCACCCAAGCCATGGCCTGGCTCAGGAGGGAACTGCAGCCAAGTGGTGCCAGAGGAACAGGCTGGAAGAGGATTGGAATCTTGAGGGAGATCCCTTGAGACTCTTCACCTCCCCTTAGCATGGCCTCAGTCATCTCCTCACACAGCACATTGGTGTTTCTGGGCTTGTACTTTAAATACCAAGGAAAATCATGGAATTATTCCTTCTTTTCCATCTCCAGGGATGTGAATTCCCATTGGAAGCACTAATTACCTCAGGGACACCTTGTTGGGCCCGTGGAGATTGTTAGTAGAACTGAAGGAAATGATTCCTTTTTTCCTTGTGAATATTTCCAGCCCAATTTGCTCTTCAAAAGTTCTTGATCCAAACCTCCCAAAGGGACAGTAAGAACCAGTTAAAAGCAAGTCAAATGTTGGTTTAAATGCCTGGTTTTATTCCCTCCCAAGGCAAAGTGGCAATTTAAACCCACTTGGAAATCCAATCTTTCACATCCAGTGGAAATTAGGGATGAAATGAAGTTGTCAATGTCTCAGGTTCAGCTCCAGTTTCCATTCAGGTATTACAAGCCCCTTGAAAAATGACAGGAGTTTGTTACCTTGTGCAGAGAAATCACTCTGAGCTGCTGAAAGGAACATTTCTGTGGTGAGTCAAGGCATTAAATCCTGGTGGATTCCCCCAGGGAATCATTCCCTACAAGAGATGTCCATTTAGCATTGCAGAAGGTGCTTCCAACTGTTGTACCTCAACATTTGAGAGCCTCTGAGCAGGAATTGTCAACACTTTGAGGCTGATTATTCATTTTTAAGGAGTCCAAGCTGCACTTGTGGGATAAATTACAGGCATGGCAGGCAGAGAGTTGTCCATTGGCCTCGTGTAGGAGGTGAGACTGAGGTGAGTTTGGCTTCAGGAGGGTGAGCAAAGCCAGGGCAGCTTTCCTGGGGCATCCCAACTGCTGGAATGGGGGGAAAATACCCATTTTTGTGAGCTGCTTTGGGTGAATTAGGACTAATTAAACCCACTTTAGTGTCCCAGTCCTTCCAGCAGGACCTGGGCGAAGGCAGATGGTCACAGCAACCTTGGAGTGTTGCTCCACTGACCTCCCAGACACCTCCTCATTAGGGAAGTCCAAAGTGTCTCCAGGGATGTTTTCAGGAAGCTCCTAGCAAGCAGAACAGCCTGGCTGGGTGGAAGAGCATGTGTCATGGCATGGATCCCACCCATGAGCTCCCCAAGGGCTCGTGGCTTGGGCTTGTCAGGAATTCATTAGCTCCAGGGGATCCTAATGATCTCCACCACAAGCAGCTAAGCATGGAAGCTGGGAATGAGGTCTATCCCTGCTACATTTTCTCCTCTGAGCACATCTGGGTGAGTAGGTAAGACTCGGTGTAGCCCCAGAACAGAAGCTCCTGATTGAGGCTGGGAGATGCCTCAGAGCCCTTTGAAGGGGGAGTTGAGTCTCCTTTCAGGGGGTTAACACAAACAAGATGATGCTTCAGCTCCAATTCTGTGCTGCCTTTTGCAATCTGAGCCAGGAGTCACCTGGGAGTAACTGGAGCTAACGCTGTGGTGATCTGAAATCTGTAGCTGGATGTGCTGAGCACAGTTTGCTTGGAAATGGATAGGGCAGAAGTGAGATCAAATCCCTGGATGAGGCTGATGACAGATGGTGGGAGAGAAGCTGAGGCCTGTCCCATGCTGTGTCTGCTGTTGGCAAAACTCTCTGGAGGAGGTGAGGTCAGGCAGGGAGGTGGAAGGTTGGTTGGTGCAGCTACAAGTGATGGTTCAGAGCTCAGGTACACATGATCCTGCTGAGGTAAAAGTCTCTTCTGTAGAGGTGAAAAGATTCTGACTTCCACCAGAATGTTTGACTGATCCCAAAATCACTCCTGCAGCTCCTGCAGCTCCTGCAGCTCCTGCAGCTCCTGCAGCTCCTGCAGCTCCTGCAGCTCCTGCAGCTCCTGCAGCTCCTGCAGCTCCTGCAGCTCCTGCAGCTCCTGCAGCTCCTGCAGCTCCTGCAGCTCCTGCAGCTCCTGCAGCTCCTGCAGCTCCTGCAGCTCCTGCAGCTCCTGCAGCTCCTGCAGCTCCTGCAGCTCCTGCAGCTCCTGCAGCTCCTGCAGCTCCTGCAGCTCCTGCAGCTCCTGCAGCTCCTGCAGCTCCTGCAGCTCCTGCAGCTCCTGCAGCTCCTGCAGCTCCTGGAGCCCCTTCAGCTCCTGCAGCTCCTGCAGCTCCTGCAGCTCCTTCAGCTCCTGCAGGTTGCTCTGAGGTCTCCACACAACCTTCTCTTCTCCAGGCTGAACAGCCCCAGCTCTCTCATAGGGAAGGTTCTCCAATCCTCTTATCTACTTTGTGGCCTCCTCTGGACTTGCTCCAACAGTTCCATATCCTCCTGATGTTGTGGACACCAGAACTGTGTGCAGTGCTCCAGGTGAGACCTCACCAGAGCAGAGCAGAGGGGGAGAATCACTTCCTCAGCCTGTGTTCATAGTGGAGATGCTCCAATCCTCTTATCAACTTCATGTCCTCCTCTGGACACATTTCTACCAGGGAACCACCTCAGCTTTGCTTCTCCAAGCCAAACCCAAACTCCTGAAGGACAACTACCTGTGTCAGAGTTCCTGGAGATGGGATCCCTTACACAGGCTGGAAAAGAGCTTTAGACATCTCCTAAGCATCCATATTTCCTTAATAAAATTTGATTGGTGCCTCATTAAAAATTTAATCATTTGACCATTAAAATTAGCAGCAGATGGAGCTGGAAGGCAGCCAAGGCTCTCTGGCCTCCAGACTGCAATTTCCTTGGCTTCCTTCCCTCCAAAGAAGTCATCTACATATGAAATTCTATTTTGGTCAGTTATTTGTTGAAGAAAGGGAGTGTTCTCCTCACAATTGCTCTCATTATCCATTCTGAGGAATTCCTGTGGTGCTGAGGTGATGTGGGAGGTGCAAGGCTACTCCTTTTCTCTCTTTGCAGTGCTACTTGGGTGGATTTGGGGTTATACAGTGATCAATCTTGGCTTTCTCAGACATTTTGAGGGACAACAGGACCAACCCTGATTCATGTTTCAGTTCAGATTTCCCTCAAAAGGCATTTTTAGGAGCTCACATCCATTTTCCACCAATGTAACTTTCAAATCATTCCTTATTTCCCTCTAAAATCCTTTTTTTTTTTTTTTTTTGCTGTTGCCCTGTGACATCCCCACACCAAACTTCTTGTGGCACTTTGATCAGCATTAATTTGAGGTACAATGTGCTCCAACTGCTCCAGAAACCCAAATCAGAGGGAGCATTAAGCTGGAAATAAGCAATTACTGTGCTAATTGATTCTTTCCCAGAGGCAGAGGAAGATTCCTGTGTGGTTTCCTTGGAGCTTCTCCTTGCCCTGGTGCCAGGTGGGACAGTTTGAGCCCAGGGGAGACAGGACTAGTCACCTGTGGGTGGTGGTTCAGGTGTCACCACCCTCCACGTGTGGGTTTTGGTGCTTGACACATCAAATCCAAGTGTTTCACTGCACAGACAGCTCTGACCTAATCCAGTGCTGCTGCAGGAGTTGTGTTCACAGTCAGTGACTAATTACTGAGCTCTCCAACCTCGAAATTCCCTAAGCAAACCTCAGCCAGACTTTGGCTATTTGACCAACACCTAATTCCTTAGACAGTTCCTGGGGAATTTTCTGGGCTGACAATAACATGGTTAAAGGACTTTTTTCTTTTTTTTTTTTTTTTTCTCTCCAGCCACAGATCAAACACTTCCATTCAATCATCTCTTCCCACTAGCAGGAAAAACCTTCCTGTG
>NW_008688778.1:0-1358 GCF_000695815.1 Acanthisitta chloris | reverse complement strand
CTGCTGTGCTAATATCCCTAATCAAGGGGCACCAGAGCCCAAACAGTGGCAAACTCACATTCTTCAGGGCAAACGAGGCCTCCAAAAAGCTTTTGGGGGTAGAAGGGGTGAGAGAATCCTTGCTGGGAATGGGAAACCTATTGGTTGTTTCTGCAGGATCTGAGGGTTAAAGATCTAGTTAGAATTTCCAGGGCAGATTTAAGGGTTAAAATGAAGTGACTGATCATGACATAGAATAGTTTGGGTTGAAAGGAGCTTAAAGCTCATCCAGTTCCATGGGCAGGGACACCTTCCACCAGCCCAGATTGCTCCAAGCCCCATCCAGCCTGGCCTGGAATACTCCCAGTGTTCATTCCCGGTTGACTAAAGACTTGAGCAACCTGCTCTGGTGGGAGGTGTCCCTGCCCAGGGCAGGGCTTGGAACTGGATCATCTCTAAGCTCCATCCCAACCCCTTCACACACTATAATCTCCACGTGCATCTTTGCCCCTAACTGAAGTGAAGTTTGATTGCTTTGCCAACCCCAGAACAGGTGAAATTTCAGTCCTGAACTTGCCTCTTTGTCTAACTTCTTATTTTGAGTCCATTTTCAGTCCAGCCCCACCTCCAGTCCTGCTCTCCAGCTCTTAAATCTTTGTTCTTTCCATGATTACAGATTTTTTCCCCCCACCAGAACTCGCTGCCTTTGCCCCTGAGTGTCTGTGCTGGCTGGACTGGGAATTGCTGGGACAGAATTCCTTGTGTTGGTGCCTTGGCTCTAACCTATGGATGTTTTTTTCTCTCTCAGACTATCGAACTGGGCCCTGCTTCAGCCAAGTGAACAACCAGATGTGCCAGGGGCAGCTCAGTGGCATCGTGTGCACCAAGACCATGTGCTGTGCCACCATTGGCAGGGCCTGGGGTCACCCCTGTGAGATGTGTCCTGCTCAACCTCACCCCTGTCGCCGTGGCTTCATCCCCAACATCCGCACCGGCGCCTGCCAGGGTCAGTGCCAGCCTGGGGTGCTGCAGGGAGGGAGGAGTGGGTGCAGGGAGCCCCAGGGGGCACAGAGAGCTCAGCTCCAAACCAGAGAACTGAGTCTCAAACTAGAGAACTGAGCATGAAACCAGAGAACAGAGAGAACTGAGTCCCA
The DNA here is from genome assembly GCF_000695815.1 of Acanthisitta chloris. Classification (NCBI taxonomy): domain Eukaryota; kingdom Metazoa; phylum Chordata; class Aves; order Passeriformes; family Acanthisittidae; genus Acanthisitta; species Acanthisitta chloris. The sequence continues at coordinate 225 of NW_008688778.1, read as the reverse complement.
AACAAGAGATCAGAGAGAACTAAGCCTCAAACTAGAGAACTGAGCCCTAAACAAGAGAGCTGAACCCCAAACAAGAGAACAGAGAACTGAGCCCCAAACAAGAGAGGTGAACCCCAAACAAGAGAACAGAGAACTGAGCCCCAAGCCAGAGCACTGAACCCCAAACAAGAGAACAGAGAACTGAGCCCCAAAACAGAGCCCCAAACTAGAGCCCCAAACCAGAGA
>NW_008688777.1:0-2012 GCF_000695815.1 Acanthisitta chloris | reverse complement strand
CTTGTTGTAGAAGAAATAGTTGAAGGACCAGAGACTTCCGTCCTCGCCGAACGGATCCGAGTCCAGGTCCGGGTTGTAGCTGTGGGAAGGGACAGCAGGGATGGGAGAGGTGGGAAAGGGACAGGTGGGAAAGGGACAATGGGACAGGTGGGGGATGGAACAGGTAGGAATGGGACAGGTGGGAATGGGAAAGGTGGGAAGTGACACATAAGGAATGGAAGAAGTGGGAAGATAGGTGAGAATGGGACAGGTGGAAAGAGGACAATGGGACAGGTGGGAATGGGAAAGGTGGGAAGTGACACATAGGATGGGAGAGGTGGGAAAGGGAGAGTTGGGGAGAGGTGGGAAGGGGACAAAAGGACAGATAGGAATGGAAGAAGTGGGAAGAGAGAATGGGATGGGACAGGCGGAAAGAGGACAGGGAAGATAGGTGGGAATGGGACAGGTGGAAAGAGGACAATGGGACAGGTGGGAATGAGACAATGGGAGAGATGGGAAGGAAGAAATGGGAATGGGAGAGTTGGCAACAGGAGAGGTAGAAGGGACAGGTGGCAATGCTTGAGGGGTTAGAATCTCCCAGCCTGAGGGGTTAGAATTCCAGGGGCTGGGAATTCCAGGGGGTGGCAGCAACAGTCCCCACCACTCTTGGCAGGGCATAATTCCAGGGGCTGGAAATTCCAGGGTGTCTCCTCCCTGGGAGCTCACACCATCCCTGCTCCAGCCACATCCTCACACACACACAAGAGATGCCCCAAAACTCCACTTTTCCATGGAAAAAGTTCTTCTCCAGGGTCAGGATCCCTTGGGAAGGGCTGGACGTGGTGCTACCTGTAGATGTCACACTCGGCCAAGCAAATCTCCTCGTCCACTGCATCCCACAGCAAAGGCTTCAGCGCCTTGAAGTCCTCCCGGACCGCAGAGAAGAGGCTGCAGTTCACGGCATTCACCACCTGGAATGGGAATGGATCCAGCATGGAATAGCTGTCCCAGAGCAGCTGTGGCTGCTCCATCCCTGGGAGTGCTCCAGGACACCTTGGATGGGGCTTGGAGCAACCTGGGCTGGTGGGAAGCATCCCTGGGTGGCACTGGATGAGCTCTAAGGTCCCTCCAAACCAAACCATTCCATGATTCTAGAACTCCACTGCTCTGGAGGGTTGGGAATATCCAGCCCTGGAATGACTGGGAGAGCTGGGGATGTCCAGCCTGGAGAAGAGAAGCTCCAGGGAGACCTCTGAGCAACTTCCAGTGCCTCAAGGAGCTCCAGGAGAGCTGAGAGGGACTTGGGCCAAGGCCTGGAGGGACAGGACACAGGGAATGGCTTCCCCCGGGGAAAGGGGAGATTTGGGTGGGATATTGGGAAGGAATTCCTCGCTGGAAGACTGGTGAGGGGCTGGGATGGAATTCCCAGAGCAGCTGTGGCTGCTCCATCCCTGGGAATGTTCCAGGCCAGGTCAGATGGGGCTTGGAGCCACCAGGGCTGGTGGGAAGGTGTTCCTAAGTGGAACTGGATGAGCTTTAAGGTCCTTCCAACCCAATCCATTCCAGGATTCTGAAGCTCCTCTGCTCTGGAGGGTTGGGAATGTCCAGCCTGGAAGAGAAAAGCTCCAGGGAGACCTCAGAGCTCCTTCCAGTGCCTAAAGAGGCTCCAGGAGAGCTGCACAGGAACTTGGGACATGGGCCTGGAGAAATGATGGTTCCAACTGGAACAGAGAGATTTAAATGGGATACTGGGAAGGAATTCCTCACTGTGAGGATGATGAGGGACTGGAATGCAATTCCCAGAGCAGCTGTGGCTGCTGGAAATGTTCCAGGCCTTGGCTGGATGAGGCTTGGAGCCACTTGGGCTGGAGGAAGGATGGAACACACTAGTCCTGCAGGTCCCTCCCAACCCAACCCAATCCAACCCAAGCCCCCTGTGATCCCAGGGCTGATTCCAGGGCTGATTCCAGGGCAGATCCTGGGGCAGATCCCATGATCCCTACCCAGTTGAGACTGGGCTCCCTGCTAAACTC
>NW_008688776.1:0-2230 GCF_000695815.1 Acanthisitta chloris | reverse complement strand
TGGGGAGCTTCTCATCTACTGTCACTCTCAAGTCTTTTTCCTCACTGTTGGTTTCAATTCCTTCCCCACCCAACCTGTAACTGTGCCTGGGATTGCCATGGCCCAGATGTAGGACCTTGCACTTCACTTTGTTGAACTCCGTGAGGTTTCATTGTTCCACCTCTCAAGCCTGTCAAGGTCCCTCTGGATGTCCCATCCCTTCCCTCCAGCTGTGACTGCCCCACACACTTGGTGTGATCAGAGAACTTGCCGAGGTTGACTCAATCCTACTGTCCATGTCGGCAACAAAGATGTTGATCCAAATGACATTACCTGTCATTTGGCAGAATAACTTTAGTGGAAAAATTTATTTGAGAATGAATTTATTGGAGAAAGATAATTCAGCAATTCTAATCCATGTTGAATTTGGTAAAATTTACTTTTGTATATCTATCTGTACCTACATATCAGTAGCACTCAGGAAGATAAAGCTGTGTGATAAGACTACAAACATTCCTCCTCAGACAAATCTTACCCTGTAAGTCATAATTGTACAAGAAGTAGGGGATCGTTAATTAAATTGGCTGATGGCAAAATATCTGGAGGCACTGGAGGCAGAAGGTAGGGAATTCCAGTGGAGGGAGCCAGAGGTCATTGAGGACTGGGATGAGAGAAACAGGGTGGAATTTGGTGGTGCAAATGGTCATGACTTGGGGAGTGGGGATAAGGCAATTCTGTCTCAGGAGCTTGTGGTTCATGAGTTGGAAATGTCTGAGGAGGAGAAGTAAATGAGTGTTTTAGCTGATAGTAGGATTTCTCTGAACTCATGGCCATGAATGAAATAAAGACAGTTCTAAGGCTCTGTCTGGGTGTTGCTCTCAGCTGAAATTGGCATTATACAACAAGGATGTTGAGGACTCATCTGTTGTGCTCAGTGTTTAATTTCAGTTACTCCCACTCAACAAATGGAAAAGGGAATTAAAAAAAGCCAGGAGATTTTTTTATGTTTATTGGGAAAAGCCTATCTGATGAGAAAAGACCAGGAGAATTCATCTTGTTTAGCCTAGGGAAAAAGAGAGAAGAGAAGCCTGAAAGGAAATAAAATTTATCTCTCTTAATACGTTGAGGGTTTAAAAAAGGTTTGAAATGCCAAGGAATGAAAAAAATCTACTTAATCTAAACTGAGATGCTGGCACTGGAATTAACAGTTATAAACTGAACTTGGATAAACTTTCACTGGAACCAGAGGAGTGAGATGCTGAAATAACTCTCCAAAAGGAGCAATAGTATCCTGAAGTCAATTAGTTTCTAGCTAAAACTGTATAAATACATAGAGTAAACAGCATTATGTGATGTTTGATACCCGAACTTAATAGCCCAGAAGGTCCCTTAGCCTCCCATTTCATACATCACTGTTAGTGTCGTCTGTGACAGCTGTGGAAGATCATAGAATCATAGAATCAACTGGGTTGGAAAAGACCTCCAAGACCATCAAGTCCAACCCTATCGTAGTAACTAGACCATGGCACTAAGTGCTGTGCCACAACTAGTCTCATCTTGAAAACTTCCAGGGATGCTGAATCCACCACCTCCCCGGGCAGCCCATTCCAATGGCTGATCACTCTCTCTGTAAAAAATCTCTTCTTAATATCCAACCCAAACCTCCGCTGGCAGAGCTTGAGTCTGTGCCCTCTTGTCCTCCTGCTGGACCAACCCCCACCTGACTACAACCTCCTTTCAGGGAGTTGTAGAGGGTGATAAGGTCTCCTCTGAGCCTCCTCTTCTCCAGGCTAAACAACACCAGCCTCTGTCTATGTGTAAAAACAGATTGTAAATCATAACTAAAAATTAAAAATATTTTTATGCAAAATCAATTTTTGCAGGCTGCTTGGAGGAAAAGAAAATTAGAGCAGAGATTGCACAAGAGAGAATATTTTCCCTTGTAGAACAGTAGCTAATATATCTCTGGTTGAGTGCCTGTGGTTAGAGGGAAGGCCAACAAGGCTGACATCTTGGTGGGAGTCTGTTACAGATCACACAATCAGGATGATGAGGGTGATGATTTATTCTACAGGCAGCTGGTGGAGGTCTCAAAATCACCAGCCCTTGTTCTTGTGGGTGACTTTAACCTGCCAAATATCTGCTGGAAATTTAATACAGCAGGGAAAAGGCGTTCTAAGAGGTTCCTTGAGTGCATACAGGATAATCTTCTACTTCAGCCTATCAGGGGTGGGGCCCTTCTAGACCTGCT
>NW_008688775.1:3693-4719 GCF_000695815.1 Acanthisitta chloris | reverse complement strand
CAAAAAGTGATTTACCTGGACCATTCTATTTCTTTTTAACTCCCAGAGGGGGTTTTTCATAAGTTTGTGGGTTGTCTGGAAGCATACTCTATATTTACTATCTACATTTGAAATGATTCCTGTCACTCTCACACTGAGTATTTGATTTTTGTGGTTATTTATCCTAGACTCTCATTAGTGCCTGAGGCTCATTACCTGCCATCCTGGTGAATTCAACTTTGTCTTTTAAAACAATGAAGCCAGTTGGTTATTCTGGTTCTGATAGTCAGGTGTTCCATCAATAAGATCAATATATTTGGGAGGAGCTACCATCCCGATGCCTTTTCCTGCTGCTTCTTTTGATGTTTTATCAGCCAAGGGATTTCCAATATTTCCAGCTGTATTTCTGATGAGCTTTACTTTATAGTACATATTTCACATCTCCTTTGGGAACTGCAGACTTTGTAGTGATCGTTTAGTAACATCTCCACATTTGATGGCTGATCCTCGAGCAGTTCAGAGTCCTTTTTTGTCCCACAAAGTACCATGGGCATGGGCCACTCCAAGAGCATATTTTGAGTCTGTCCCTATATCCACTGGTTTTTGTTCAGGTGACTCCAATGCTCTCGGAAAGGCAATGAGCTCAGCGTTATGTGCTGTGGTGTTAGTCTTCCCTGACTTCTCTTTATGTTACCACAGAGTGTCCTGCTATCTTTTTTGCATCTTGAATGAAAATGCTTCCAGCAGTGTGTAGTTCCCAGTTTGGCTCTTCTAAAGGGGAATCTTGTAAGTCTTCTTGCTGGAATACACTTGCTCAATTATCTGCAAGCAATTGTGCTGCAATTCTCCTTCATTTTTAGGATTTAAAACCACAGCTGGATTCAATGCATTAGTCAATGTAAGTTCCCCTCACTTTGCTCTGGAAGAACAACCTGCTCTTTTAACTTTTCACTGCAGCAGGGGGGTTGGTGGGGCAGCCCGTGATTCATTTTGTGTTCCAAAACATTGGTAACCATGTGGGGTACAAATCCTGAAATCTTTAGTCCA
>NW_008688775.1:0-3407 GCF_000695815.1 Acanthisitta chloris | reverse complement strand
AGCCAGTTGGTTATTCTGGTTCTGATAGTCAGGTGTTCCATCAATAAGATCAATATATTTGGGAGGAGCTACCATCCCGATGCCTTTTCCTGCTGCTTCTTTTGATGTTTTATCAGCCAAGGGATTTCCAATATTTCCAGCTGTATTTCTGAACTGATGAGCTTTATAGTACATATTTCACATCTCCTTTGGGAACTGCAGACTTTGTAGTGATCGTTTCGTAACATCTCCACATTTGATGGCTGATCCTCGAGCAGTTCAGAGTCCTTTTTTGTCCCACAAAGTACCATGGGCATGGGCCACTCCAAGAACATATTTTGAGTCAGTCCATATATCGACTGTTTTTTCTTCAGATGACTCCAAAGCTCTCTGAAAGGCAATGAGTTCAGCTTTATGTGCTGTGCTGTTAGTCTTCCCTGACTTCTGTTTATGTTACCATGGAGTATCCTGCTATCCTTTTTGCATCTTGAATGAAAATTCTTCCGTCAATGTGTAGTTCCCCGTTTGGTTCTTCTAAAGGGGAATCTTGTAAGTCTTCTTGCTGGAATACACTTGTTCAATTATTTGCAAGCAATTGTGCTGCACTTCTCCTTCATTTTTAGGATTTAAAACCACAGCTAGATTCAATGCATTAGTCAATGTAAGTTCCCCTCACTTTGCTCTGGAAGAACAACCTGCTCTTTTAACTTTTCACTGCAGCAGGGGGGTTGGTGGGGCAGCCCGTGATTCATTTTGTGTTCCAAAACATTGGTAACCATGTGGGGTACAAATCCTGAAATCTTTAGTCCCACAGTCAGTTTTGGGGCTTTCTGGACCATCAGAAGAGTGTCTGCGACTGCCTTCAGGCAAGTAGGCCAAAAAGCAACTCCTTCCTGACTCTGTCCATTTGCTTGGAGAAATACTGCACAGTCATTTCATGCCCCAAGCTGAGCTGGGACTCCTACAGCCAGGTGTCATCTGTTAGGCACAAAAGTTCAAAAGGCTAAGTCAGGTCTGGTAGTCCCAAGGCTGGAGCAGACACAGGGTCAGAACCAAAGTTGACTCACATTCTGGGGTCCAAAGCAATACCTTCTTTGAATTCTTCAATGTTTCATCTAGAGGCTTTATGTTTAGGCCACATTCAGGAATTCACGGGGGACATCATCCTGCCATCCTTGGAAGGTCCACAATTCTCAGAGAGTTGTTGGTTCCAGCGTTCGGCAAAGGCTTCTTTTCTTTCTGGTCCCAGACTCCTTTGTCCTTGTGCAAAGATGAGTCCCAGGTACAACACCTGAATTTTATCCACTTGCGCTTTTTTGTTTGGACACTCTGTCTCCTGCTAGTCCAAGAACATTGGAAAATCTGAGCAGCTTTGACTTCTGCAAGCAATATATCCCAGACATACTGAAGAAGAGTATTATCTTCATTTTCTTTTTCCCACACTTGTAATTCTTTGGCTAATTGGTTCTCAGATAATGTAAAACTGTTTTAAAATCCTTGACGCAGAGGAGTCCATGTTAGTTGTGCCTTTCTCCTGGTGTTGAGGCTTTCCTACTTGAATGTAAATTGTTTTGACTGTTCTCTTCCAGAGGTATACAGGAAAAGGCATCTTTTAAATCTAGTACAGTGAAGCATTTCTCAGTTTCCTTGTTAGCTGTTAATAACATCTTTAATCCTGTATTAACTTATATTTTTTGCAATGTGGTTCCTTTAAAGCTAAAGCAGGAGTGTTCTGCTCTCAATGACTTTCTGCTAGTAGCCTGGAATTTTGAAATTTGTATTTTCTTCAGCTCTCATTTGCCTTTTAATTTGAAAGGATATTGGTTTTAATTTACCAGTTTGGTATTAGGTTTCATAGATATAACTGCAGTGTTCACCTCTTCTGGAATTGTTTTGTATTTTGGTTCAAAGCACTGGAACATAAAAACTTGTGCTTCCAAAGTTTTCATTTGTGGAATATTTATTTGTATATATTCTTCTTCAAAAGATTCTTACCACCATTAGAACGGCCCAGAGAGTACTACAAACAATGAGACAATCCAACAGCAGTGACAAGCAATTGCTACAATGAGGCAAGAGTTCCAACCATCACACATTCCTAGGGTACCCAGACTTTATGCACTTAGGCCATTGCTGATTCTGTGCAGGTAAGAAACCAAGATGAACCAAAGGTGCAACTTCCCAACGTACACTATTCAGTTCAGCGTTTCCAAGCACACACAAGGGCTGATTTCCTCAAAATCCCTCCTGCCTCAGAAAGTTTGCTTCTCACACCAACCATGGTCCAGCCTATGGAAACAAATATTCACTAACCACTTCTTAGGGTTCCCCAGGCTTTCACCTAGGCGGTTCATCAAACCTTCCCTTTCAGGCACCTTAACAGCCCAACCCTGTGAGGCTTTGGCCATGTCTTATGGGCAGGCAACCATTCTTTGTCCCTTGGGAACCAAAGGAATGCCTTTGCCTTTGCCTTTCGCAGGGTCTTGCGCTTCTCACACCAACAATGGCCCAGCCTATGGAAACAAATATTCACTAACCACTTCTTAGGGTTCCCCAGGCTTTCACCTAGGTGGTGCATCAAACTTCCCTTTCAGGCACCTTAACAGCCCAACCCTGTGAGGCTTTGGCCATGTCTTATGGGCAGGCAACCATTCTTTGTCCCTTGGGAACCAAAGGAATGCCTTTGCCTTTGCCTTTCGCAGGGTCTTGCTCAGAGCTCTTCTGTCTGGGGATCAGAGCTGCTCCCAGGAATCTCAGAGTGCTGCTGGAGCTCCTGCGATCCCACAGATCCACTGACATCCAGAAGCAGAGTCCCATCTGGGTCACCAGAAACTCACCCAAATTGGGAATCACAGTCCTTAACACCACTTCAGTATTAGGCAGCAGGATTCTTTCATTGCAGGGCTGGATGCACAGGGGATAACTGCACTTTCTGTTTTGGGGTCCTGAAGCCCAGGACACTGAGGCAGAGTTTGGGCTCCCAGAGAGCAAGTGCTGTGTTTTGGGGCTTGAGGCAGAGAGCGAAGGCTTTGTGTTTGGGGGCTCCAAGCAGAAAACCAGAGACTAAATCCTGTGTTCTGAGGTTTTGAAACAAGGCTCCTAGGGGAGGGAAAATGAGCCCCGATGAGGGAAGTTCTGGCAACTCAGAGTCTATGACAGAGGGAGCATTTTTGCCAGAAAGTCTGGGATAACTTCAGAGGGGAGAGAGGTGATGATTTTAGCTGAAAACCTGGGGAATTTTAGGGGAGACACTACAACTGTTTTTGTAGGAAAATGTGAGGTGATGTAAAGAGGGAGTGTTTGGGAGGGACTGGCTGAGGTGATTTCGGGGGGACCCAGTGGACAATCTTCCTGGAAAATCTGAGGCGCCTCAGAAGAGGTGTAGCGGTTAGGGGTCAACGCTCAGAGCTCGCTGTTTGCTCCTTCCT
>NW_008688774.1:0-6219 GCF_000695815.1 Acanthisitta chloris | reverse complement strand
ATATATATTCACTGTAATTGCAAATCATGCATGAAAGAAATTGAAGCTTTTGCATTACTTCACTGTAGTTTTGCTGCACAAGTAGATTCTAGTCTATGCATAGGTTAGGAGTAGAAACATCTCTAATAAGAATTAGGCTTAATCGCAAATATAAAAATATGACATATATATTATTGAATATCAAGCAACCTGGGAAGGGAAGAAGTTGCATGTAGCTCTTAAAAAATGTGGAAAATGACTGGAATTAGAGTTTTTGGGAATCTGAGATGAGCCATCTAGACACAAATGTTTTTCTAAAATGGACCATTTCATTACTCTGAGATGAGCCATCTAGACACAAATGCTTTTCTAAAATGGACTATATCATTATTTTGCAGACATTTTTCAGGATGACAATAGCAATCAGTGTTTACAGAACAATCATGTCTGTACACTTACCCTCTGAGTTTTTGTGCTGATTGCTCCTTCAAATCTGTGGATATCTGGAAACAAATGTAGATGCCAGAAGGTTTCACAGCAGATTATTTGGCCTTGGCCTTTGGTTTATATTTTCTAGAATGATACGTTTGGCTTTTGAGCAGAAGTTATATTATCTTAGCTTTTGTTCTGCCTTGGTTTGAGTAAAGTTTCTGTTTGAAATAACAGCCCTTCCTTTCCTTTCTAAATTACCCATTAAACTAAAGCAGGAAGATATTCCAAGTGGGAGTGTAAAGCCTCTTAGCTGAGGCTGGACTTTGGAACCTTGAATTAACATTAAAAAACATGTACTGCATTTTGGGTTGACATTGTTATGTTTACTGTGCATTAAAAATAGAGTAATGCTTAGAGAAAATTCAGAGCTTTTAAATACAAAATAAATTGGTTTTGCTAAAGCACCAAGTGATCCACAGGCTCAAATAATAGGCAGTTCTTGCCTACTCTTGCTTGCCAGTATGAAATGTTATAGTAATGTGTATTTCCAATCATTAGTTGGCAAAGGGGTTGGACTAGATGATCTCCAGAAATTCCTTCCAAATCTAACAATTCTGTATGTTCTTATGCAATTAGTAAATCCCTAAAAATAGTATAAGGACTGTTGCTCAAAATGACAGATTAACCACAGTAGAGTTGGACTTGATCTTTGAGGTCTTTTCCAGCCCAGTTGATTCTCTGATTCTTTGCACAAACTATTCTCCAATATTGTAACTAGACAAGTCTCTGTTCAAATTAATTTATATGTTAGAATTGACTTATAACACCCAGAAGAGACCACCACATGTTAATTTGTACACTCCTCTGTTACAATCTGTCACCAGTAATGATTTCCATCCTTGGTGTTCCTCCTGGATACCTGTTAGATTTACACTGAACCCATTGCTATGTTTCATGGCAAGATCCAGACACTCAATGGATCAAAGAGCTTTGCAAGTTTTCTCCATCAGCAGTTCCTTACTCCATTTTGTATCATTTTTTCTTGTCCAAATTTACCAAAACTTGCTATGAACAAGATAACTAGAACTATTCAAATAGTGACAAATTGACATTAACTCACTTATATAAAGGGAAACTGCTACTCTGATCTATGCAAGTTAAGTATCCTTGCATATTTTCAGATACCAATTCAATGCATGTAAAATATCTTACTGGCTTCTTTCTTCCTTATGCTGCTGTATTATACATTTTTCTAGCTCATTCCTTATTCTTGAAAAAGGAGTGAATAAATTTTTGACAGTAATAAAAATCACCAGATATTTTGAAGTCCTGACCAACTTCTTCCTAATTATAAAAAAACCAAAAACCCAACTAAAGAAAACCCACACATAAAAAAAAAATAAAATAACAACAACTTTTTGGGATTTTCAAGATTTTCATAATCATTCATTTAATTCTTTGCTCTGGCTCTGGTAGAAATGAGGACGCAAAGCAGAATACATACAAACAGGCTTTTGTGATGTGAACAATAAGATTTAAGATATCTTTTAATTCTATAAACAGTTGCCCTTCATAAGAACTCCTCATTTTGCTCAGATAAAAGTGCAAACTAAGCTTTTATGATTACTATACATTTCTCTTTATTGAAGGTGGGTTTTTTCCCCCCCCAAAGTTGCAACCATCTCTACTGGGACTAAATAGTCTTCCAGCATTTGCTGTTTGAAACTGACATTCTCTTTTGTCCTTGGGACAAGTGTCATTTTCTCAACAGATGTATTAATGCTGGGAGAATGTCAGAAGACACTTAATGAGAAATCACATATTTGAGAAGAGATGTCATATTTCCAAGCATGATTGAAAGGTCCCCCCAGCTTTGACCCTGATATCTTATTTCCCTGCTACTCTCACAGTTTCACGTTAGTCACACACTGTTTGACAAAACCACATTCATCAAAGAGACTGGTTTAAGTTATTAGCCATCAGTTTACATTGTCCAAACTTGTCCTAAACTTCAGATATTTTTCTACCTTCTCACTCTCATGAAACCAACAGTAGTGAGGCTTACTGGGACTATAGCCATAGAAAGAAAACTTGCATCTTCACTGTGGTAGCTTAGAGGATTACTGCTAGGTGTTGTAGCAGCAGAGCTTGAATATTTAAAATTAAAGAGAGGTTGTACTGTTGGTTCTCACCAAGGTTGGCTTGCCATCCCATCTGCTCTCCATCCCTCTTGTAAAATCCTCAATCCCAGTATGAAAAGTGTTGCCTTTCAGAAGATCAGCAGGCATGACTTGTCTCAATCTTTGTTATTTCAAATACACAGCCAGCATCACTTCTGCCCTTTACCTTTGTTTTTAAAAGACACCACTCACTCTACAGATCCTGTGGCAGTTGTTACCCATGCCACAAAATACTTTCCAAGCAGCAGCAAGTACTGGAGCTGCTCATTCTAGGTTGAATGGCATGCTGATGGTAGTAGTGAAGGTGTCATTAACTTGTTCTATCTGAGGTTTTGTACAGAGACCAAGGCATTAGTATACTCTGACAATTACTGCCAAAGCAAATTCTCCATCCTCAAGCAAGTCTTCCCCATAAAGACAGTGCTGAACAAGCATGTCCAGGATCAGAACTAACTTATTGATTATGTTGGGAACTATGCACTTTATATTTCTCCAGTGCTGGTCAGCAATTGAGGTAGATACATAATTGAAAAAAATCTTTTGTTTTAGATACAAAAGGTGGAGGCAATCTTGGCCAGGAACAGCTTATATCTAAATGTGCCACTTGCTACATACAGCAGCTATTGCTGCCAACTTTGCTTATAGTTAATACTTCTTAAAAATAGGTAGACATTGTATTTACAATAGTTCAAAACATACCCACTGGTCACCTATATAGTGCAATTCATATTATAAGCTGTTTACTTTGCAATGTATGTGAAACCAAGGACAAACAGCTGAGTCCTTGGGCACTGTTGTGTAGGACATCAAAGGACCAATGCATCTGAAGTTCCCTCAGTACAGCCTCATTTTCATAGAATCATAGAAAGGCTTGGGCTGGAAGGGACCTTAAAGACCATCTAGTTCTAACCCCCTTGCCAGGAGCAGGGGTGTCATCCATTAGATCAGGTTGCTCAGGGCTTCATCTAACCTGGCCTTGAACACAAGAATATCAACTCCTCTGGGCTACCTGTTCCACTGTCTCACCTCCCTCTGAGTTAAGAACTTCTTTATAATGTGAGATTTAAATATCTCCTCTTTTAGTTTAAAACTCTTCGTCATGTCCTATTGCTATTTGCCTGGGGAAAAAAAAAAAAAATCTCCTTTTTTTTTAGAAGCACTCCTCTTTTAGTTTAAAACCCTTCCCCATGTCCTATTGCTATTTGCCTGGGAAAAAAAAAAAATTTTTTTTTAGAAGCCCTCTTTAAGTACTGGGAGGCTGCAATGAGGTGTCCCCAGAGCCTTCTCTTCTCCAGGCTGGACAGCCCCAGGTCCTTCACCCTGGCTTGGTAAGAGAAGTGCTGCAGCCCTCTGGTCAACTTCATGGCCTTAATATTTTGATGTTATAAAACTAGACTGTAATAAATCACCTTCTGCTTATAGATTTGTCCTTTAGTATGTGATATACCTTGGCTCAGATTACCAGCTGCTTTCCACAGAATGTTTCGAGTCCAAATAGGAAGTTTGTGATGATATCCCATGATGTACTTTTACTTTGAGGGACAGAGAGGCCCAATCTGCATAAATGGGAAGAATTTGTTTCACTTCAGTGCCAGCTGATGATGAAGTGCTTGTAAGAACCAGAAGATGACCTTATTCAGAAGACAGAAGTAAAAGGTGTATTCCTAGACTAATAAACTTGATTATAAGACATCAGATTCTTGTGGGCTTGTCATTATTATATCATTTTTTTATTTTGATCAAGTTGCTGTTAGGTATTAAAATTCAGATATTTTTCTTTTTGGTTTTTTTTTTTTTTTTTTTTTGAGTTTGCAGTGAGCATGCAGAAGAAGTTATGAACATTGTGTTTAATCCCATGTTATCTTCCATATTTGCTTTCATATTACCAGTATAGAATCTCACAGCTTTTTCTCCTATGTACAATGGTAGATACAACAGTGAGTAAACTTATATGGTCTGTCATATATGAGACTGAGACTCCATTTCTGCTGAAGTAATGAGGGAACTCCATTATCTGTGTGTTACCTTATTCTATGCTACTGATCCCTATGTTTATTTTCCATTTGCATAGACATAGAATCATAGAATTTAAGGGTTGGAATGGACCTTACAGATCATCTAGTCCCAACCCCTGCCCTGGGCAGGGACACCTCCTCACTAGATCAGGTTGTTCAAGGCTCATCCAACCTGGCCTTGAACACTGCCAGGGTTGGGACAGCCACAGCCTCCCTAGGCAACCTGGGATAGTGTCTCATCACCCTTAGAGTAAAAAACTTTTTTCTAATATATATCCTAAACTTCCCCTCCTTCAATTTGAATCCATTACGACTTGTCCTATCATTGCAGTTCCTAACACAGAGTCCCCCTAAGTCATTTAGCAAACCTGTGTCTGACTGGAAAACAGAGTCCACCAGGACTCTAAAATAAAATGACTAAAAAACTGGAGACTCCCTCTTCTGTTTCCGAGGGGATTATAGTATCAAACAAATTCCCAAAGGATTTGAGCCTATTCTTGCTGTTTGTTTTCCAACCACCTATTAATTTTCATAAAGTAAGAATGAACATAAATAATGTAATTTATAAAAATGGTATGTTAAGCTTCTATCCCTAAGCTTCCATTTAATTGCTTGAAGGGTGATGCATTTGGATCTGATACTTATTTACTAGGGATGATTGCTTAGCCACTTACTGTATTAATATGGACAGATGTCCCAGAGAGATAATAAGTGAAAGCATATCAGTAGTTTGCAGTCATTTAATGTCAGCATATAATGCTAGTTAATATATGTTGACTTCCACATTTAGCTTCTCTGATGAACAGAAGAACAGCATAAGAGATTTTGCCAGAATTATTTTCATCAAACAAATGAAAAATGACATGGAAGTAAACTTGCTTTCTCAAATGGCAAATTGAATGTTTTATTCCACCAATGGGAGGGAAATACAGCAGGAAAGTCTAGTTTATTAGGTGCATTTCTAGATGACTTCAAGTAGTTTTGAATACTAATTATGATAGGAATTCTATCAAAGGTTGTATAAAATTTAGAATATTACATGACACAAGTTTTTCAATAAAATTTCCCTCCAAAATCTTAATGGGAAAAGAAATAAACAATGACTGATAAAGTCATAAATTTCAACCCTACAGAGAGTGTTGTGTTCTTCCACAATATATTTTAAAGCATTTCTTGGTCTGGATATGAAAATATTGAGTGATTAAGCTCTACAACTGCCCTTTTCTAGTTCTCTCACTCTCAAATCTGTGAAGAATTTTCAATACTCATTTTTGAATATCGAGGAAATAGAAATGCTAGTAATAGTATTAAAAAATACAGGAGGAAGTGTTTAATGATTTTTTGAAGATTGTGAAACAGCATTAAAACATATATCACACAGGTGCATGTTTCTGCCACACATTTCATCTGACATGTAGCAACAAAGCAGAACAAATATAAATACCTGTCTTAACATGCATTGTTATCAACTCTTCTCATGTAGTCATAGATAAATTAAAATGAAGTATTCTGGAAGTTATCCAGGAGCTTCGTATTTATATGACTCCTCTTTGATTTCTATCAAATTTGAAAAATGGAGCTAAAAAAGTTTAGAGAAATTGCCTTGTTTCCTG
>NW_008688773.1:0-1580 GCF_000695815.1 Acanthisitta chloris | reverse complement strand
GTGTCCCCCCATGTCCCTCCTGTGTCCCCACCTGCCCCAGCCGCTCCTGCAGGATGCAGGTGAGCTGCTCCTTGGTGTAGGGGGCAAAGTGCAGCAGGCAGGGTCTGCTGGCCAGGTGTGCTCCCAGCCTGGCCAGGCTCCGGTCTGTCAGGTCCAGCGCGTTGGCCAACCCTGTGGGGTGAGGAGAGGAGGAGGATGAGGGCTGTGCCCTGAGGAAGGCAGGAGGGATGTGCAAATGCAACCCTCATCTGCCCCCCAAAACAGGGAGAGTGTCCTGCACTCACCTATGAGGACAAGCCTGGAGTTGGGCAGTTGTGGCCACTCAAAGAGGGTGTAGAGCACGTCCTGGCCTTTGCTCTCCAGCTGGTCCAGCTCATCCAGCACCAGGAGGCTGTGGGGAGAGCCCAGATCAGCCCCCACAGCCCATCACAGCACCCCAAGGAGGGATTGCTGCTGCCAGGGCACCTCTGCCAGCATCCAGGGGGGACCCCACACACCCCCAGGACAGGATACTCACACCATGGGCCCCTTGGCCGTCAGATGCTTCTCCAGCCTGCGCACGCTCTCCATGCCAGTGGCCATAGGCCTGCCCCGGGGCCTTTTTTTTGCAGCCCCAGGTGCTGTGCCACGGCAGGGAAGATGCCCTGAGGACTGCCCAGTGCCATGCAGTTCAGCACCACCGTCCTGCTCCCGGCCAGCTCATCCTATGGGAATGGGAATGTTAGCCCTGCTGCCCCCAGCACAGCCCCCCAGGCCCCCAGGCTGTGGCACTCGCCTTGCAGTCTCGGTCCCAGGGGCTCCGGACACGTAGAGGCTGCCGGGACGGCGCCCGAGGACGTGATCCCGCAGAAACTGCCGGAGGAATCCTGTCTCCCTCTCCCTGCCCTGCAGGCGCTCGGGCACAGCAGCGTGCAGCACCTGCTTGGCCTGCTGGTAGCAGGTACCTGCACGGGGAGGGAGAGGGCTCAGGGGTGCTGCCAGGATCCCATCCCAATCCCCATCTCTGACCCTAAACCTATCCCAACTCCATCCCCATCCCCAACACTTTCCCCATCCCTATCTGTTCCACTATCTTCATCTTCATATCCCCATCCCTGGCTCCATCCCTATCCCAGCCTCAACCCCATCCCTATCCTCATCCCCAACCCCAGTTCCATCCCCAACCCTAACCCTATCTGTTCCTCCATCTCATCCCCATCCCTATCCCTTCCCCCATCCTTACCCTCATCTCTGTATCCCCATCCCTATCCCAACCCCATCCACAATCCTGTCCATTCCCCCATCTACTTATCCTCATCTCCACATCCCCATCCCTGGCTCTATCCCCATCCATTCCCCCATCCCCATCCCACACTCACTTTCCTGCAAGCCCAGCTGGGTACGCACACGCTGCTTCGAGATTCTGGCCCCCCACGCCGCGGGGTCAGCCCTGAGCTCTTGGGGGTCTCAGGGGAGCCTGGGGTGTCCCCGAAGAGCAGGCGGCGGCCTTGGTTCTCCTTACTGCGCTTGACCGGGGAGCAGGGCAGGGAGTGGGGGACGTTGCAGAGGTTGTCATCACCTGTGGAAGTGACAGGTTGGAG
>NW_008688772.1:0-421 GCF_000695815.1 Acanthisitta chloris | reverse complement strand
TGCTTTCTACCACCTCACACCTGCCACGGGAAGCGAAGCTTCCTTTGGAACAACTTGGTATTCCACAGACTTCACCGGATGGACCTGTGAGGGGGGTGGGACTCCTTTTCCCACTGCAGAATCAACAGACATCACCACCTTTGCTCCCAGAGGGTCACAGCTGATGTAGAGGGGACGGAGCAGAGCTGTGCACTGCCGGGGCAGCCCCACCCCCCCGACCAGGTACCACATACCTGCGCTGCGTTGGCTTAGGCAGACCGGGGGGAATGTTTTCCCAGAGGAGCTGTGCTTCAGCCTGATTTCTCTCAGCAACCTTCCGCATCTCCTGAAATTAACCAGAGTCGTCAGAAACCTGGGCCTACTTCAAAAGAGTAAAATCAGCGCGATACGGAGTCAATTTTCAGCTCTACTAAGGTGTCCT
>NW_008688771.1:1005-1369 GCF_000695815.1 Acanthisitta chloris | reverse complement strand
TGTGTACCTGGTAAAGACACCATTTGGCCTATTGAAAATGAAAGGAATAATATCAGTGGGGGCTAACTCTTGGAAGCTTTGAGGACCCAAAGTTGGGTCGATGGCAGGTGCGCTGTAGTAGGCATTGGGCATCCAGGGGAGGGTGATGGTCATAGGCTGGTTCCCATAGCTCGAAGCCAAGGTGCTGGTGGGAGTCAGGACGTTGGTAGGTGTTGGCCCTGGTTGGGCAAACTCAGCTTTTGGGGCACAGCCAGACATGTTCCTCCTGGAATGCTGCTCTCAGGTATGTGCTTTGCACTTGTGTTATCTCTTCCTTGTGAGACAACCAGTGATGATGCCCACAGCACCTGTATGGGTCAAGGGT
>NW_008688771.1:0-813 GCF_000695815.1 Acanthisitta chloris | reverse complement strand
CGGCCCTTGGGCTGTGAGTGTGAGGTGCACTCAGGGGTTTGGGGGATGCTGCTGCTCACCTCTGCGCGGCTGAGTGGCAGCTGAGCTGAGCGGCTTAGCTGCTGCTGCCAGCAGTGCAGGGCAGTGTCGCTAGGGCTAATGGCTAGGAGCGCTGAGCTGGCTCTGTGGTGTGATGTCATAATTGGAACTCCCTGAGAGTCATAGCAGCAGCTCCTGTCTATGCCAGGGCCAGGAAAGAGCGTGACATGGCATGGCAGCTCCTGCCCTCTGTGGGCAAGTTTGTGCAGCCCCTGGGCAAGTAGTTGTTGATCAGAACGGCTAATGTTTTCCTTGGCCCTTGTTGGGCAAGCCAGTGTCAGGCCAGTGTTCCAGGCCAGGTTGTCTGGGGCTTGGAGCAAGCTGGGCCAGTGCAAGGTGTCCATGCCCAGGGCAGAGGTTGGAAGAAGATGAGCTTGTTCCCACTCTAGGAGTTGAGCAGCTCAGTGCAGCCGCTGGACAACTCAGTGCCGCCCTGAGAAATGGATCCCAGTGGTGCTTCTCATTTAGTGCTGTCCTTGGGCGAGTGGTTAGCGTGATGGTCTCTTGACCGACGGTCGTGGGTTCCAGTCCCGCGACAGCAACGTCACTTTTACCCTCCACCGCCCAATGCAGCTTCCCCTTTACCCTCCACCATCCAACGCAGCTTTACTTTTACCGCCCAACGCACCATCATCTCTCACCATGGGCCCTAACCCAAGCCGCACAGCCTGCAGCAACACCCAAACTTTCCACCAAATTAGGAAAGAAAACACCTTACCAACTCGGAAAAAAAAA
>NW_008688770.1:89118-90544 GCF_000695815.1 Acanthisitta chloris | reverse complement strand
AGCGAGGGAATACTGATTAAACTTTGTCAGTTATCTGTGGTTTTCCCTGCTGGCCACGTGCTCCTGCCTGCTGCCCTGCCTGTTCTGTCATCGACATGAAATGCAGCAGGATTAGACTCATACTCTCTGTGGGCTGTCTCACCTGTCACTCTTGTTTCCATCTCTTCATAACTAAGTTAGTTCAAAGAGAATGTTGATTTTTGGGTTTTGTTTGTTTTTTGTTTCAGGAAAAAAAAGGTAGAAGAAGCAAAAGATAGTGGAGCACAACATCAGCTAAGACAAAACAACTGTGTATAGCAGGCAGTAGAGAAAGCTGTAACTGGTAAAATGTTGGATGCCTTAATGTTTCTCTGTGTTGTGGCAGTTGCTGTGCTGTTAACCTTGAGCATCCCAGGTCTCAGGTGTAGAAGGGGTAATTCCTCAGGGAACAAGGCAGAAGTTTTGATGAATGGTAATAACTGTTGGAGTTCTAATTTTAATTATTTTTTTTTGCCAGACAGTTATGTGAAAATTCTCTGCAGTTGGTGGGTTGCCCATTTTTAATCAAAGCCATGTTTCCCAGATCTAAACACTCAATAGAAAACAGAGCTGCACACCAATCAAGTGTGTTAGAGTCCAGATTTTGAGCTGGTTTGCGAAATAAGCATGTAATTTTTTGAAGTGTAGATCAGTAGCTGGTTGTCTTGGAAAGTGTGTTGGCTCATTGTACCTGTTCCTGGCTGGAGCAGGGCTGGGCCACTGTGGTGCAGCCCTGTAAGCAGCAGTGGTTCAGAGCAAGTGATGTACTTGCTCCGTTGGAAACCTGCCGTGACTCAGGTGCAGACCTTAGTGGCTTAACTTGAGGGGGAGGGGGGAAACAAGCCCTCAAGACATCTCAAAATAAAATTCATGCAAGGTATTGACTAATTTCAGTTTTATTTAGAAGATGGAACACATCTGATAAATCCAGTCCTGCCTCATTCATGTTGGTCCTGTTTAGCTCGTGAGGGCACGATTGGCTTATTGCTGACAGCTTGGAGTAATCTCTTGTTGTTTTTATTACACCACAGAGATCAGGGAATAAGTAAATTCTTGTCAGTGTTCTGTCCTTACCATGATCCTCTGCCTGGCTTGTCCAGCAGCCTTTGCATCTCCCAGGCCATACCCACCATGGAACAGTCAGGTACATCCCTGCTTTGTGTTGGGGCTGTAAAAGCAGTGTGTGGTTTGCCTGGGAATATAATCTCTTGTTGTTTTTATTACACCACAGAGATCAGGGAATAAGTAAATTCTTGTCAGTGTTCTGTCCTTACCATGATCCTCTGCCTGGCTTGTCCAGCAGCCTTTGCATCTCCCAGGCCATACCCACCATGGAACAGTCAGGTACATCCCTGCTTTGTGTTGGGGCTGTAAAAGCAGTGTGTGGTTTGCCTGGGAATATCTTGAC
>NW_008688770.1:81074-89032 GCF_000695815.1 Acanthisitta chloris | reverse complement strand
CTGCTGAACTCTTTCAGCTTGTACAAAGTCAGTTTTTGACATCAAGTTCCCAAGTTGCTCTGCTTGCTCACAGGGGATGGATTTATGGAGGATGTGTGATGGGGTAGAGGCTGTGTCCAGAAGTGAAGTTCTGCATCCTCTGCTTCTCCTTGTTGTCTTCTGCCCAGAACAGAAGTCCTTAAAGATATCAAGTCCTACAGGTGCAGACATGGGTGACTGTGACGCCTGTTGTGCTGACTTGCAGGTGGTTGCAAAGAGCACCCTGATGCTGCTGTGTTGTGAGTGAGGTGCTGGGGGCTCTCAGTACTGCTGTCCATTTCTTTGGTTTTGGGTTTTTTTCCAGCAGAATACTAGGTCCTACTTATTGATACTTAATATTTTCTTCCTGAAATTCTGGCAGCCATCAGGTGCTGGTCTCAGGTGCTCTTTTACAAATAATTCGAAAAAAGCTTGTTGTCTTGCTTGGCCTGAAAAGAGACTCTTCCAGTCTGTTAGTTTTGAGGCAGACATTCCTGTTCAAGGTTAGTGCAAGTGACTGTGCTGGGAGGTGTTGCCCAGTCGTGGAGAGTGGTGCGTGGCTTCCTGGCAGCCACACAAGCAACACCTGCAAAGCAGATCACTGCCCACTTCAGAGAGAGGAGAGAAATCAAATCCACAACAGGTTTGGTCTTGGAGCTTTGAATGCAGCACAGGCAAGGTTTGCCCCTTGCAGTAACTTCTGGCAAAGTGGAGATGTGGCAATTCATCCTCCAAATTTCACATTGCCCTAGAGCAATGGGGCAATTCCACTTGGAATGTGGAATTCCCAAAATGACTCTGGAGTGGCACACCACTCCTTTTTAAAAAGCAAACCTGGAAAACCTCCCTGACCTATTAAGGAAATGCAAAAAGAGAAAGGGGAGCTTGGGTTAGGCTGAAACAGCCTTGCCTGCTGTGTAAGAGCAAACTGATGTCAACTGTTTTGGGAAAAGGCTTTCTCAGCCCCTGTCCCATACCTAGGAGGAGTTCAGGCCAGTGAAGAACCAGCCCAGAAAGGTGATTCCCCAGAGGCTGTCCCAAAGAAACCACTTTGAAGATGTGCCAAGTGCAGACTTGCAAATCAGCTTTCTGGTGTGCCAAGTATGTGAAGCTCTGCTTTTCCCTGATTCCCACCTCTAAGGGCTTTTTCTGGCTTCCCTGTGGGGGTGGCAGGAGTTGGGAGCTGCTCAAACCCATCTGGCCACAGCGGTGGTCTGGCTTTGCCTGGGCACCCCATCTTGCTTGTGTCTGTCTAATTTACTTCTGTAGCTCATGAAAGGGAAAAAAACAACCCATGAAACAAAACACCGGAGCTGAAGGCCAAATCTTGGGCTGCTTTGTGAGCAGAACTTCCTTAGAAATTACTGAGTGTTTTGCTTGGTTAGACTGGCAGAATTGGGAGAGCTGGTTTTGGATGGTTGCAAGGTCAGAGAAAGGCTGCATTGCAAGGTCCGGGGAAGGACTTTATTTCATTTCTCTGACAGAGTACCCCTTGAATAATGAGTATTGGCTTAGAGCTCTTCCGTTTCCAAATAGGTCAGTCCACACAGTGTGCCCGCATGGGAATTTCTAACCCTGCTCTGCTTGTCAAATCTGATTTCCTGCTATGCCAAGGTAACCTACCTAGCTGATCCAGGGAAGCCATTAATGCAATCTTTTGGATTTCAGCAAAGGTTTTATACAGTGTCTCATAGTATCCTTCTGGACAAAATGTCCGGCATACAGCTGGATGAACTCATGGTGGGTGGGCAAGTGGCTCACAGGTCATATATAGTGAATATATGTTATTCACTATAACAAGGACTGTACTGAATGGGGTGACATCAGGCTGGCACCCATCACTGGTGGGTTCCAGGGCTCCATCCTAGGCCCAGAGCTCTTCAGCATCTGCCTGATTGAGTGTCTTTGAACAGATACTATGTAAGTATCTTAGGATACTTACATAGTATCTTAGGATACTTACATAGGACTTGAACAGATACTATGTAAGTTTGCAGATGATACAAAATTAGGAGGAGCTGTTGACTCCGTCAAGAGCAGAGAGGCCTTGCAGAGGGACCTTGATAAGTTAGAGGGCTGCGCAATCACCAACTGTGTGAAGTTCAACAAGGGCAAGTGCTGAATTCTGCACCTGGGACGGGACAGCCCTGGATGTGTGTACAGGCTGGGGAATGAGCGGCTCGAAAGTAGTGGCCATGGGAAGGGACCTGGAAGTCCTGGTCAATGGCAGGTTGAGTCTGAGTCAGCAGTGCCCTGGCAGCCAGGAGGGACCTTGTGTCCTGGGGTGCATCAGGCACAGCATCACCGGTGGGCAAGGGAGGGGATTGTCCTGCTCTGCTCTGTGCTGGGGCAGCCTCACCTCGAGTTCTGGGGCAGTTTGGGTGCCACAATATAAGGAAGATCTAAAGCTATTGGAGAGTGTCCAAAGGAGGGACACAAGGATGGGGAAGGGCCTTGAGGGGAAGCTCTTGGTCTGTTCAGCTGGAGAAGAGGAGACTGAGGAGAGACCTCATCATTGTACACAACTTCCTCATGAGGGGAAGTGCAGGGGCAGCTCTGATCTCTGCTCTCTCGCAGCCGGTGGCAGGACCTGAGGGAATGGCCGGAACTTGTGGGGAAGCTTTAGGCTGGGTATTAGAAAAAGGGTCTTCCCCCAGAGTGTGTTTGGGCACTGGAACAGCTCCCCAGGGCAGTGATCACAGCCCCAAGCCTGACAGTTCAAGAAGTGTTTGGACAATGCTCTTGGACACACGGTGTGATTCTCAGGGATGTCCTGTGCAGGGCTGAGAGCTGGACTCAATGATCCTCATGGATCCCTTCCAACTCTGAATATTCTCTGCAGGTGGGATGACAAGCTGAGGGGCTGCCAAGGCCACTGCACCTGGTTTGGAGCAGAGCTGGGGCCTTGGGGACTGACAGTCCTGCCCACTGGCAGTATTCTGTGTTGTGCCTGGGGACTTCAGCATGGATCTGACACCCCCCCCACGGGGGTCAGCTGCAGCAGTGCTAGTTGGAGGCTCTGGGCTGCTGCTGAGAGCATGGGTGCAGGTACAAACATTAACTGAACATGATGTCGGGGTAATAGGTGGTAGAAGAATTTTTCCATTTTTTCCCTTTTACATCCAAATATCTCTTCCTCCAACTCATCCTGCATCACTGGGGGAGGATGATGTGCACTAGCTGACTCCAGGAGTCAGAGTTCCTCTTTTTTTGCTTGTCATCTTTTGGGGAAGGGTTGTCCCTGCCTTGACTCCTGTCACCTCTCAGCCTCCAAATGCAAGTCCGATATGGGCTAGTGCAGAGATCATGGCTTCTGGAAGGAGCTGGCTGCTTTGGTCCTCAAGGTTGCTACTAATTTTGCTGTGATATTTAAAAGCAGAGAGGAAGAGCTGTGCAGTGATGAGGTCAGGGGGAATAGCTCCTCAGAGGTGAGTCACTGTAGGAGTGCCCACTGTGACTGGGTGGCTCATCAGCATGTGCATTTGGAGAGCTTTTAGCTTAATGTTCCTATCCAATGTGTAAAATACAAGAGAGAACTTTGATTCAAAAAAATGGAGAGGGGGCTGCTGAGAGCTCTGGCAAATATGTAGTAATATTTGCTGAAATGTTTGAGAAATGTTATTTCACCTTTATTATGAAGCTTGTGCATTTGTGTCCCCCTTGCTGTTTTCTGAACTTTAGCCATTTCAAGGCAATGTTTGTTGCTCCAGAACTGACAGCACCAGAGCTGAGCTGAAAATGATATAAAATCACTTTGTTTTCAATTTGAGCCCTTTTCATTTTGAGCAGGGAACCACATTATAGGGGCACTGTGCGGGAATGTTAGGTTGTAATGTGTATGTTTTAAATTTGATTAGGAATGCAACCAAAATGCAGTGAGGTGAATGGGAGTCTGCTCATTCAAAAGCTATACACCCAGGTGACAGTGATGTATAAAAATTCACCCTGAACAGTGGAAATTAAGTCCTGTTTTGTAGAAAGATCTGGGTATGTTGCTGGTGCAGCCCAGTTCTACACACATCATTTCCTGCTGGAATGCTACTGTTCCCCCAAAAACTAGTTACTAGCCAGAATAAGTGTTCAATAAGCCTGAGAACAAATTGTTTGAACTTTCTGGACTATGTAACTTGCAGTTTCTCACCCAGCAGTTGACTTAAGACAACAAAGTAAGCATTGTCTTGGTGTCTAAATTAGAGTAAGACTGACTCCAAGGTCAAGTGTGACTATTTTGTAACAAATAGTCACACATTTGTTTTCATCCTGCAGCTCAGGGCCAGGGCACTAATTTCTAAGCCCAAGAGGGAGGGAAGAGGTGAGATAAAGTTGTTCTGTTCTGTGCAGGCTGGAGTGTAGATCAGAGCAGATCAGTCCACATGCTTAACCCTAAACAGGAATAAAATAGTTCAAGTTTTCTTCTCTCGAAGAGCTTCATGATCAGGTCATTAAGTAATAGTGGCAAGGGGTGCACTGGGCAGTATTGTACAGGGGAAGAAGAGGCTGGAGGCTGAGGGACACCCAGTATTTCAGGTCTGAGCTGAAGGTCCTTCTGCTGTCAACAGATGCTGAGCTGTTACCTTCTTCAGCAGGGAGAAGACTGACACACTGGCCAGGGTTTAACCCAGCACTGCAGAGGAGCATAGCTTTTTTTTTTGTGGTAAGATGCAACTTGCTCAGGTAACTTAGGTGATAGCACACATTTTTGTGGCATGTCTGTTGGTTCAAGGAAAGATAGGGAAAGGGTTACATGTTCTTCTTGCATGAGCCATTCCTGTCAGCCTGAGTCATTGGCTCCACTGCAGGATGAAAGCTATGGCTCCCATCAGCTGAAAACCAATGGAGAACAACCATTTTTAGTGAGCACAGAGTGGTTTTTGCTTTGCTTGAAGAGATGTCTCTTACTATGGTGGAAGACAACCAGAGAAGACACTTTGTGACTGGTACTGATTGAAGCCTGTTTTAACTGACAATAAACGATCTTTCATTCTCCAAAGTGGGACAACCAGAGAAGACACTTTGTGACTGGTACTGATTGAAGCACAGCCTGTTTTAACTGACAATAAACAATCTTTCATTCTCCAAAGTGGACAAAAAGCTCCTTTCCAGAAATTATAAAATCCTTCATCTCTCAAAGGCACCAGTGGGAGAAGCAAGGGATGTGTAGGCACCAGCTCAGTACCAGCTCTGTGCTTCACTCTTAACCTTACAGAGAAAGCACAGTAGAGAGAGTTGTCATTGATTTAGTAAAAGCTACCCTTATTTTCATGGATATATAATTGCAGAAGAGACTACATTCATCTGGAAACAAAGGTTCTAGTAATTAAAAAAAAGTAAAAAATAAATGAACCCATCAAATACATTAATGATTTTAGCTAGTTTTCAAAGTGAGTTTCTGTGGATTGTGTTGGTTTGTTTAGTTTTGTTTAACAGGAGCATTGATGGACCTATTAGTGGATACAGTGAAAGGAGAGATTCCAAAAGGGCTTTGATGCAATTAAAGGAATGATTGCATTAGGCTGTGCTGTAGTGATTTAACGTCTAAGAAGGAAAAATCCCAACTGAATGATTTACATGCTGATCTTGAATGTTTTGATTAAAGGTCAGACTCAGAAATGCACTTATGCTTATTTGTAAGTCCAAAGAGAACCTACTGGGGAGTTAAATGTCTAAGTAGGCATTTAATGTGTAAATATTCACAGGTATCTCTTTACTTACCCAAGTCACTTTGCTGAGAATTTAGACAAGGAAAGCTTTACTTGAAAACATGTTCAGATTCTACTAGTGCCTATTACAGGGGAGAGCATTTCTATAGAACAACCTGACTTGGAATATTGCATATATAAATTATGTACCTTACTGACTTACAGGAGCTCTAAAGTAGCTAGGGAGAAGCAAAAAGGGGTCCAGGGAGGCTGGCTGACTTTTCAAGGTTTGCAGCTGCCAAGCCCAGGAATGGTCTGTTCTGACATGCGGGAAGTCGAACAAGAGTGGCAGGAGACCTGCGCAGATTGAGTAAGGGGCTCTGAAGAAAGAAATGGAAAGGATATGTGTATATACATTGGATGGAAGCAGAGACATGTGACTTGGGAGGAATATAAGAACACTGTCAGAGTATGTGTGGTTGGGGTCAGGAGATCTGAGGCTCATCTGGAGCTGGTGAAAGTCAAGAAGAGCTTCTGCACATGTGTGATTGAAAGGAAGACTAGGGAGAATTTGGAGGAGGTGTGCTGGGTTGGCCTTCTGTGATGAGAAGCTTGGTGAATTAGGAGAGAGCAGTGGTGGTTGATCTCAGCTTTTAGCAAAGCTTTTGATACCATCACCCATAACATCCCTCTAGATAAACTAGAGGTTTGTCAAACTAGAGGAAGTACAGACCAGTTAAGTGAACTGTGAGATGGACTGAAAACTGGTTGATCTGCTGAACTCAGAGTTGTGACCAGTGGGCCAAGGTCGAGTTGGAGGCCACTCACTAGTGCTGCACATCAGAAGTCATTACTGGAGTCAGTACTATTTGACATCTTCATTAATGACCTGGGTGATGGAACAGAGTACCCCTCTAAAAAGCTTGCAGGTTGTACTGCCCTGGGAGGAGTGCTGGACTGAAAACTGGTTGATCTGCTGAACTCAGAGTTGTGACCAGTGGGCCAAGGTCGAGTTGGAGGCCACTCACTAGTGCTGCACATCAGAAGTCATTACTGGAGTCAGTACTATTTGACATCTTCATTAATGACCTGGGTGATGGAACAGAGTACCCCTCTAAAAAGCTTGCAGGTTGTACTGCCCTGGGAGGAGTGCTGGATAGATAGATTGATGTTGTTTGGACCTTGTCATGATGGAGAAATATGGTAATGGGAACCTCATGGCGTTCAACAAAGGGAAATGCAAAGTCCTGCACCTGGAGAGCAACAACCTCATCCAATGCTATGAGTTGGAGAGCTCACTGACAGGAAAGCAGCTCTGCAGGAAGGCTCTCTGTGGTCCAATGGATGCGCAGCAGCAGTGTCTGCTTGTGGGAGAGAAAGCCAACAGCATCTTGAGCTGGTGTTGAGACCCAACTGTCTTGGACTTTGGGGGATACTGAAGCTAAGTGTGTGTCCTGGACGTCTGCCTGGGAGTCGGGTGCCCATATGCTCTGTCCATGCACTGCCTATACTCAGTGTCTGGGCAGTTTGCCCACAAGAGCTGTGTCTGAATGGGGAGCTGGGAGTGGGTTGGGTCAGCTTCTTCAGCTGTGGGGGTAGTCCTGGGTGGGAGATGTGCCAGCTCTCACCCAGTGCCCAGACAGAAGGTCCTGCTTGGGTGATGTGAGCCTGTGGGTCCCATCCAGTCTTCTCAATGGCAGCCCCTCTGGTGCCACTTCTCAGGTGGATCCTCTAAAACATAAAAGGGCACCAAACAACTACCACATAGATTGTAATCAGATGTGAATTGTCTTTTATTGCTTTTGTCAGGATCCTAATCTGAACTGCTGCTTTAGTAGTAGGGAAAACATTTACCACTGACATTGCACATGGGATTTCCAGCAGCCTCCAAAACTGAGGTGGAAAGGGTTACGTCTCTTTAATCCTCCTCTGTTTTGCTGAGTATTTTAATTAAAACCAGATAGAGGAAAATTTCTCACACTGTTTCTGATTTTTAGTGGTTTCACCTGCTGTTGAAAATTGCATCAAGACCTAACAGTAAAGGGATGATATAAAGTGGAATGAATGCTCCTTTTAGTGGCTATAAATAGAGGCTTCTCATATCAGTTAAGTGTTGTCTTAAAATTACCAGAAGATTACAGGTTTCTGCTATTTTTTAGCTGGTCCTCTAAGACATAAATTAATTAACATTTCACCACTTTATGTAACCTTTCAAAATGGAGAAGGGAGGTTTGGCTGATAAATTGCATAAGATCACATTTGTTTGGAGATGTTTACTGTACCTAACAAAGTGGAAAATTA
>NW_008688770.1:58122-81048 GCF_000695815.1 Acanthisitta chloris | reverse complement strand
AGTTGTGCAGTTCTTGAGTTTTGCTTTCTTTTTGCTGCTTCTAGAAAGATTTTTAAAGAATAATTGTCCCAGGGGAGTTTGTTCCACAACTGTCTGTGTAACTGCTTTAGTTCGTTTTATATAAGTGTTGCTAGAAATTTAGCCACAACTCATTTGCTGTCATATGACTGTGGGTGGTGGAGCTGATGAGTTACTCTCTAAATAAGGGATGTCTGGGTGGTGTGGTATCAGGAGTGGGAGAAAAGAGTATCTCATCTCTTGTTCATCACTTTGACTTGGATCTGGCATCAAGCTTCACAAGAAACAGTGTCCATGTTCCAAAAATCAGCTTAAAAAGCCTGTCTCTCTTGGCATGGCTGGTGAGAAGGTGTGGACAAGGTACCTGGTGCTGGCTCTGGGAACAGGCCTGCTGTGATATGTGGTTGGGTCCTGCAGTGCTGAGGGCTGGTTGGCAGCTGCCAGCATCTGTTTTGTGCAGAGAAGACTCATTGGGAACCAGGGCACTAGTTCCAGCACTACATACAGTGATCACTCAGAAAGATAAATCCTTTCTCCCTTCAAGCAAATAGCCTTTGCTGTTAGCCATTGAGGCCACAGGGTATTTCACTATGCATCTCAGTGCCAAGTGCTGTTGCAGGACACGTGTTCTTTAACAGGAACAGCTTAGCACTTCGGCTAAGTGGTTGCAGTTTCTCCATAGAGGTTATGGGCCAAGGTTTTGGCTGCAGGTGCAGTGGGCAGATTGCAAAAAAGAGCAAGTGATGCCAAAACCCTGTTACAGTTGGGGTTTGCCTTTTGTGCCAGGTCCTTTCTGAGCTGCCTGGTCAGTGTGTTCCTTTGCTGAGTGCCCAGCTGTTGCGGCAGAGCCAGGCACCTCTGTTGTTGGGCCATCCCTGGGAGTATAAAAGGTGGGTGACTGAAAAAGCAGCATTCTGCTGCTCTGGCTCGTGGTTTGTCACTAGCTGGGAGACAGCACATAACTGAGTGCATAGGCAAAGTCAACGTGTACTTCTTAGCTGAGTGCTATGACCATGCCTGTTTCCACTTTTCTATCTGAGAGAACTACTGCTCTCTTTTTTGTTTTCCCCCTAAATTTTGAGCCTTTTATACAAGTTTTGTTCTCATTCTGTGTCAAGATGAATGAGACAGGGTCAAAGCAGGGGAGAGGGATGGTCCCAAGTGTGGTATTTGTGTGTTTCTGGATCATCCATTGATACTATTTGGATGTGACTCAAGTGTGTGTTCACATTTCTGTTGAATTAGCCAGATAGACCACGTACCCTGGAGTTCAAGCCAGCTGCTGGAGAGCAGACTGTTACCTGATCCAGGACTGACAATACCTGATCCAGCAAAAAGTCAAAGCAGGCCAGACAGATGATACCTGACCTAGCAGAAATCGTGCCAATATGCAGTTAGCTATCAGTACTGAGAATCGTAGAGTCATTAAGGCTGGAAGACACCTCTAAGATCACCAAGACCAACCATTAACCTGTCACTCTGCTGTAACCCTGTATGATGTCTTTTCATATGGTACTAAGAGTTGTAAATCTGAGTTTATTCAGTCATTGGAATGTGGCCTCATGTGCTGCTGCACATCTTAGCAGAAGGGTTGCTGTCAAGCAGAATGAGATTTGTCTGCTCCTATAGGTCTGGGCAGTGCTGGGTGGCCACAGCTGCTGTGGGGGGCAAGTCACTGAAGGTGAGAATGGAGCTCAGGGTTGGCCTCTTGTAGGAGTTACTGAAGACAGGAATCTGACTAAAGCCTGGAACAACCACCACTTGTTTGCCTTTGGTCTGCATTGACATGGGCAGTGTGTTGATTTTCTAACTTTGACTTCCCCCTCCTCCAGTTGGATCCATAGGAAGGAAATGAGCCTACATATATAGCATTTAGTGTTACTGCTTCCCGAAGGTAGAAGAGGCAAAATTAGAATATCCTGATTACATGTTGTCCATGCAGTATTTGACCAGGTGTCCTAAGGGTTTTCAGCTTGACACATCAGGACAGGCTTTTCTTATGGTCTGAGCATCTTCCTGTCTGACTGGAGTAGAGGAGGGTGTCTGTTTGCAAGAGCACCTCCCTGGGCTGATCCTTACAGCTACAGAGGAGATCGAGCTTTTCTTTGTAGACAAGGTGAGGAAAGTGAGGCTTGCCAGGTACTTTAGAACTAAAGTCCTTCATGAGCTAAAGGTGGGAGGAAACTGTGGCAATTTACTTCTTGAAATTGTTGTTCCTGCAGGATGTCCTTACAGGAAGGCATATTCCTCCTCCTCATGTTCTCAGACCATCCTTGAGTCACTTGACTTGCAGTGACTGAAAAAAACCTAGTTCAGAGACTTGAGGTGGCAGAGGTTTTTAAGTAATTTCCAGCTTTCCTTAAGTGAATAGTTCAGTCTTTCTAAATAGCTTGATATAATACCTACCTATATGCATGCTTTTGTTTAAGCCAACCTCTTTAGGCTTCTGGAAATGATAAAGAACCTCTCTGTGGCAGGTGAGAACTAGCAAGCTGGTGTCAGCACCTTTGCAGGGTGGGTGGTGGAAATGTGGGGCTGCTGTGTGCATGTGGTGCTTGGGTACTGCTTGTAGAAGAGCTGCAGAACTGATAACCAAATGTGGTTATGTAATGCTGTGCCTTTTCCAGACTGTCATGCTCCTTCTGGAAATAGCCTGTTATTTAAGAAAAGAGAAAAGTGCACTTTGGAAACTTTTAGACTAGTCTCCTTGTTTAATCATGAACCTGTTTTAAATATGTCAAGGAAGGCAGCTGTAATATATGACCTTTTTCTGCCATATATTAGAGTGATGACTCATACATGCAAGGTCAGGAGAATATAATGAAAAGTCTCTCCAACTTGATGTCTGTGCAGCTGATGTTTTCAGCTCTGACATGCAGTGGATTTCAGGGTATTTGGTCTGCATCACTGGTGCTTTCAGTATCACTGTTTTTACCTGGTTGCACAGATTTTTGTAAGCTGAAGCATTTAAATTGATTCTGTCTTTTGCATGTCATCTCAGAAGGCTTTTTCTCTGAAGACCACACAGGTGTCAGTGACTCACATTTAATATAGAAAAGAGCCAAGAGACAGATGCTAAAGGCAACTAAGAAAGTCAAAACTGGAAAAGGAGACTGGTACAGTAGTGTTTCTGACTGGTTCTGTACTGTGAACACCATCACACCGGAAAAATCTGCAATGTGCAGATACACTATTGGTAATGTGTGGCATCAGTAAGAACAATGAACATGAGCTTTAAATATTTAGTTTATTGTTTATTTACTGTAATAAAATTGTCTCAATGTCTGTAAATCTGCCACTGGAGAAACAGCTTAAATAAAACTTAGCAGATTTACAGTCTGACCTGCATTATGCCAAAGTCTGAAATAATGGTATGGACAAGCATCTTGCCGCAGAGCTCAAGTGATCTGCAGTTGGTACAACCAGCAATTAAAGCACTGGTATAAATTGCAGTATCTATATTAATTAAAAAACTTTTTTTCTTTTTTTGAGAAATCTTTCTCCATCTGTGAACTGCCACTTCTGTTGCCCATTATCTTGGGATGTGCAGCGTGAAGATCTGCTCTCTTCCTACATCAGTCTGAGTATACATCTGGGCTGAATGCCCCTAGCACTTTACACCAGCTTCCCAACAAGAACTTTGCCCCCTGGATCTTTCTGGACTGAAACTAGGACCTGCAGGAGCATCACTCACTTCTGCTGACTCTGGGACCTGTGGGTGTGTGTCTGGGCTTGCCTGGCGACTCTGGATGTGGTGGTGTGTCCTCCTCTGCCAGCAGGTGTACAAGCTCCAGTTTTTGCTGGCTCTAGCCTGTCTTCCCCTGATTGCTACTACCACTGTGCTAGAAATTTTACACTCCTCAAACAGGCTGAATTACACTCACTGTACTCCAGGCAAAATAAGTGTGCTTTAAGGCAAAGGGCCTTGGTGACCTGTCCCTTTGGGCTGTAAGAAGGTGCACGTCCACAGTGAGACATTCCGAAATTCAGCAGTGGAGGGGCAGTAGGACAGGGAAGGTGCTTTACAGACACACTTTTTCCTCCAAGTCATTCATCCCTAGTGGTGCTCTTTACCACCCCAGCTGTATGTGTCTCCTTGCTTTGCTAATCCCAGCAATCAGAAGGTACTTATAGAACCAGGATTTTCTTCTGTCTTTTCCTTTCTTTATTTTTTTGGGGTTTTTTTTTTGTTTGTTTGGGTTTTTTGGGGGTTTTTTTTTGGGTTTTTTTTTTTTTTGTTGTTGTTGTTGTTGTTAGTGCTTTGGTTGCTAAAGTTATTTCCAAGTCCCCTTGTGCTGTGGTTGTCAACTTGAGCAGTCAGCTGAGTTCTGAATCACAGACAAAGCAACCCAAAGTGGCATAGACGATACAGCAGCCACGAGAACTACTCAGTCTTCCAGTTCACTGCCTCAGTAGCAAAAGATCTTTCTATAAATGCTAAGTAAGAAGTATAAATCATCCTGGAACTGCCATGCACTAAATCAAGAAGCAGAGAAATGAATGAATATTTGTAAATCAAGTGTCAGTGTAACTAAAACACTGTGCAGAACAATGGGGCTGTGCTATGCCTTGTGCCGTCGGGAGGCTCCGCGGCAGAGTCGGAGATGCACACAAAGGGAAGCTATGCAGAGGCACTCCGGCTGCGGCCGAGGCAGGATGAACTCTGTGCAGATAGCGTCAGTAATTTCATGGTTCAGAGCAGTAATTTCACATGCTGTATGAAGCAATAAGCATTTGCTGTGCTAGCTTCAGGCTTTCACTGTGCAACTGGGTGGATCTACTTTAACACTAACAAAAGCCTTCCAGTTTCCAGCAGCTGCTAATCAGAGCTGATACTGGCTCCCATGGCATCTCCCCACTCTGCAGTGCTGATCTGGAGCTGCTGTGGCTGAATTCACCAGCACAAACATGCCCTGGGCTCATAGCTGCTAAAATACAGAGTCGGGGAGGGTGGTGTATGAGAATTGTTTCTATAGCCTTCTGTGTTCCCAAACACTTGCTCATCACCTCCATCCTACATTTGAAACTCTGGAAAGTGAACTACAAAACAGAACAGACTATGCTACTTTCAAAGCAAGTAGGAATGGACTGAGTCCTGCTGGCAGTGCCAGTTCCTCAGGCAGGTAGAGCTTGGCTCCTGTACCCTGATTAGTGCTGTTGATCCTGGAACTGCTCCCACCACCTTCCTTTGTGGCCATGACCTCTCCCAGCAGCTTTGTCCTACGCAAGCCACAGTCTTGTTAAGCAATAGGCAGAGTGGAGGTAATGAAAGTTATTCCAGGAGCTGGAGTTAAAACCTAGAGCTTGCTTCTACAAAACTTCCAGTGGATGTGAACTTAGCTGCGTTTGTAACTGAACATACATTAATCCCAAATTCTGATTTCTCTGAGTAAAGTTCTCTACACATGTCCTGCCCCAAGCCTGTGTATTAATTGAGTAAAGACTCCTGAAGTAGGCAGGCATTGAAGTGATGGAGATATTTTTGAGTCAGCAGATACCTGTCTCAAGGACCTAAGTAGTACTGTTTATTCCTTGAGGAGGAAAGCAAGGTTGGGAGCAATCTCAGTAAGGTTTAACAGCGACAACAGAAAGTTTCCCAGCCCACAGCCTGCCTCTTGTCTTGCTTTGCTGAAGCTGTGATTTGTGTTAGGCATTGTGGCTCATCTCCCTCCAGTTTAGCCTGCTCCAGCCTCCAGCACAGTCACTGCAGGGAGCACATGGATACTTGTAAGCCAGATTTGTGTTGCTGGATGAGGTCAGGTCCTTCCTGGATGTGGGGTGTTGTGGTGCCAGGTGGGCTGGGGCTTGGGAGGGGAGCCTAAAATGTTTACTTGTGCATTTCCCACTTTTCTTAGCCTGTCATTCTCAACCTTAATTCAAGTTCAGGTGTCTTCTGATCTTCCCCTGGGGCAGAGGGCAGTGCTGGTGGCTTAGCCAGACAAACAGTGCCTGCATCGTTCCTATCACAGGATGTTGCTGCCAAGAGTGTCCAAGATATATTTATTTATAACTCGTACATACCAGATTTTGTTCTATGTTAGATATTCAATCCTTGGTATGTTTGCAAGGTATCTGCCAGGTGACAGATTAAAGCCCTCCAGCAAGAGGGTGGTGAGGACTGGGAGGGTTTGCTGGGCTGCTTCCCTCACCTCCTGCCTGGCTCTGCCTCTGCACCCTGTGCAGGTGCCTCGTTTCTTCTATCGGCATCTGACTGAGAGATGACGTGTGTGTCAGAAGATCCCTCCTCCTGTGGTTGTTGGAGGGAAAGGAGCACTTTTCTCTCCTGAAGTCACCTCATCCGAGCTGACGCCGTCCAGGACATCTGCACAGTAGCTGACATCAGCTGGGGCAGGTACAGTGGCTGTCTGGGCTCAGGGCAGCTCTGGTGCTTCACTGTTCGCTTGGCTGCTTGGCAGATTGTTTTCTTACAGGCAGTAGCAACACCCTGTGTTGCTGTGTCCAGGTGAGATCGCTGGCTGCAGCAGTGTGGGAACACCTCCCATGGCCAGTGACACCTGCAGGCGTCCCACACAGCCCCTCCACAGCCCTCCTGCTCTTGTAGCTGGACCCCCTCCCTGCAGTTTGGTTTCTTGAGCTGAGTTAAGCCTTCCCTCTTCCTTTGTTCTTCTTGCTTCATGGCAGTAGGTTCCCATTTTCCTGCTCTTGTGCCTTGGCTAGGCCACAGGTGTGGAGAATCTTACTGGGGATTTGTGCAGAGATGTTTTTTTCCTGTCTGAGAGAAGGAAAGGGGATTTTGCAGTGGGTTTTTATGATGTTCTTTTCCCAACCCTTTTCCCAACACTGCAGCACGAACAGAACTGCAGAGGCAGGGAAGGAGTCATCTGTGCCATGTGTTAGTTGTTAATTTTAGCTTTACCATAACTCTTGATGACAGGGCTTGGTTGTTTCCTACTGTAGGCAGCATGTAGCAGTTATCCTGGAGATACAGTGTGGCTGGAAGACAATAAAGCTGCAGCTCATCCCCGAGCCGCGGCACGCAGTCACGGGGGGAGACAGCCACGTTCTTCTTCCCTGACTCACACAGCTGCTGCATGCTGAAGTTGAGAGGCCATATGGTACCACTTTTCTTGCATTTGTGCTAAACCTTTGACTTCAGGTTACATAAGGATGGCATTAGGCACAGGCTGAATTCCTCGTGTGTCTGAGGACGAAGCTTGGCCAAAAGGTGGTTATGTATCTGCGCCGGTATGTACTGCATTTAGCCTTTTTCCTGATTTTGGGTGTCTGGTGAAGACTGTATGAAGTATCGGCCTGTACTGGCATGGTCAAAAGAGCATCCCAGGATTTGATGCACAGGTCCCAAACTGAATAACTCGTAATGCATAGTCTAGTGCAGGTTACTCTTACAAATACAAGCAGACTGAAGAAAATTGTTTAGCCTCAATATCTTCCCTAGATTATTGCTAATACTTTTGCATGTTACAGTGCATGGCACTTGGTCTCAAGTCCAGAGCAAAATCACTGACTACATCAGAAACTGCCTGTCTTATTTTCTCCTGGTGCTGATAGAAATGTTTTGCTAGTGCATGAGTTACCCAGAGAGCATCATGCCTCTGGTGACTGTTGCCATATAGTGCTGGAGGCTTGCCTGGCTTGTGTCTTCTGACTGCCATGGTCAAGCTCAGTGAAGAAGACTGGTGTGGAGAGCACTGGCCACGTGCTGCAGCTAACTCTAGCAGGGAGTTTCTGGGAATTCCTTCTCTTTCTGGTATCATTTTTGTTGGTGGTCTTTTGCTGTGGTCCACAGAGTGTGTTTATTCAGTCTCTGCTCTCCTGTTTGGTTAAACACCCTGTGAGGATGCAAACACCTCTTCACTGCAGCTGAGGAATGCTGTGATGCTGTGCTCCTACTCAGCCAACCTTTATGCAAACTTTGGGTATATGCAACGTCTTGTAACCTCTTTTTCTGTCTAAAGAGAGACACCAGACCTGTAGGAGAGCTGACGACTTGGGTGTAAACCTCACAGTTGGTGTGTTAAAGAACTGGAGGTACAGCTGACTGCTTAGAATAGAGGTGTTGGGAGGGGCAAGGAATCATAAAGGCTGAAGTGGTTGATCTGAAGTCATGTCAAGTGAAGTGTCAGAAACGAGACACGCTTGCTCTGTAACAGAACATTCTTCATAGGAGGTTTAACAAGCTTTGGAATTAAATCTGGGGGGGGAAAAAGTGATGTAGCTGTTGTGTCAAGGCTTTCACAAGCTTGCAGTGTGCAGTCTGGGCTGTGACTGGTGGAAAACCAGACCTGAACAATCATGTAATCGGGGCTTTTCCT
Source organism: Acanthisitta chloris (assembly GCF_000695815.1). Lineage (NCBI taxonomy): Eukaryota > Metazoa > Chordata > Aves > Passeriformes > Acanthisittidae > Acanthisitta > Acanthisitta chloris. The sequence goes on along the minus strand of NW_008688770.1, from coordinate 72,736 downwards.
AGGCAGTTATGAGCTCATGCTATGCTCACACCACAGCTGCATATATATTTTCCAAAATACACTTTTGGAATTTTACATAGGCTTTTTTAGTATGCTAATCATCTCTGTGGTCATTCATTCCTGGAGTTAATGACTAGTCTCTTAGCGAAAACGAGTTAACAAACTGACAGCTGCTCCTAACGAATCATTTGTTTGGAGAGGCCAATGCAAGTTTAACATCCACAATAAATCCTTCTTTTGGTTCTGATGGTTCAATGAAGCAATGGCAAAGAAGTGAGGTAATAACTCTCATTTATCAAAGCAATTCGTAGCTGTAGTAGATTTGTTCATGAGAGCTCATAGACAGAAATGCCAGAGAATTACAGAATGTGGATTTTTGCTCTTCTTTGAGTAATGTAAGGCGTAAATGGGAAAAGGTAGGTCATGCGTGTAACCTCACAGTCAGACAGGCTATCAGTAGCTGCTAGTCTCCATGTATATGGTTGGCATGAAAAGATGGGCAGGAAGTGTGCACGCAAATAGCTGGGGAGGTCTGAAAGGGCTTTCTTCTGGCCCCCCCATCAGGAGTGAACTGGCACGTCATACCAAGGCCTGACACTGAAGTCACAGACTGTTTCAGATGTGCCCCCATGTTCTCTGTGGTGTGTGCAGCCCCTCCTGCCCTGGGCCAACAGGGACCAGGGTTACTGCAGAGCTCACAGGGTGTGACAGGACAGAGAGCAGGTGTGTGGATGCTGTGCTGCTGCTGGGACTAATTCCTGCAGCTGCTGGCTCACAGGCACCTTTTCCAATCACAGTGTCCACAGTAATCAATAAGCATCTTTGATCAGTTAACCATTAACTTATGGCAAATAGCAGATGTTTTTCATAACCTTTGGTTACAAATAAACAGAATTATCAGCCTTGGATAAAGCAACAAATATTCTGAAATTGCTGTTTCCTGTGTCAGAGCTGAGCTGGCCTAGGGCCTGGCATTTTTTTAACACATTGCAGTGAACTGATGGATCTAGCTGGCAGCTAGTTTGTGTTACATGTTTAAGTTGTGATACTGGTAGCTGTTAATATTTAAGTTATAGTTCTGGCAGAACTTGTGACCCCATGGGGGCCCCACACTGAAGCTGCTTGTTCCTGAAGGACTGACCCCGTGGAAGGGATCTACACTGGGGCACCCTGTTCCTGAAGGACTGACTGCACCCTGTGAGAGGGACTTACACTGGAGCAGTTCATGAAGGACTGCAGCCTGTGGGAAGGGCTCACACTGAAGAAGTTTGTGGAGGACTGCTTCCCATGGGAGGGTTACCTGTTCATAATAGACAAGTTTTCCCCCAGAGAGCTTACATTTATATTTTACATATGTTTGTATAAAATATCCACAGCACAGCAGGGGAGAATTCTGAGTGAGAGAAGCCCAGTTTTGTAGCTCTGGAGCTCCTAGGCTCTTAGGTATATTAGCAATTTTGATGCCACTGTTTAATGCCAAGCTTGTGCATGCATTTGTAGAGACAGGGCCTCAAACAGCACAGGGAGCACAGCAGCATCTTTAGAGTTGTGTGAGGCAAAGAATCTTGAGTATTATTTTCTACTGTGCTATTTAAAAAAAGCTCACACAGCTCTGTCCTGCTCCATCAAATAGTGACCAATGGACATTTCAGAAAAACTTACAAGTCAGTAGTCCCAAGTACATGCCAGAAGGACATGGATTCTCCAGAGTTTCACAGCTTCTTTATGGGGATACAGAACAAAAGTGATTCTTGAATTATCTCCCTGCTCTGGTTTGAATTTATAGAGGTTATGTGTAGATAGAAATAAATGCATAGGCAAAAGACTCTCAAAACTGTAACTATGAGGAAATGGCTTTAAATCAAAATAAAACAACACAGAACCCCCAAACCCCACCCCAAAAACTCCTCTTTGTAGAGCTTGCTGAAATCACAACCTTCCCTGTGAGTCCACTGTGTGTGGAACTGATCAGACTTTCCCTGTGCTATATTGGCTCCTTGTACTTTGGTCTCCTGAAGACTTCATGGGAGCCATCCATGGCATCACCAAGAGCAGGCTTGGGTAGTGAAAGTGAATTCTGAGCCCACTGAAGCAGAACTGTAAGCCAGAATTTTTCCTCTGAGATCACAAGGAAGGTAGCAGCTTTGCTCCTCGGTGTTGTAAGGTGCCAGGTTGTGTTTATGAGGTTACATGCTCTGTTCACAGAGAATTAAACACTTACTGATGTGACTCATTTTTCCAGTACTGCATGACTTTCACTGTGGATCAATGCTCTTGATGTTGCATTGCTGGAGAGGGCCAAAGGGAAGTCTTTTGGCTTTGGACCAAACTAGTGATTGTTGAAGGTAATGTGGTGGAGCATTTAGTTCTGAAGGTCTCACTAAATTATTTCTTAGGCAAGGGGAGTTGTTTCAACAGAGTGTGCGGATTTTTCTATCCTTTCTTGGTTGCATCTGCCTTAGGCAAGGGGAGTTGTTTCAACAGAGTATGCGGATTTTTGTATCATTTCTTGGTTGCATCTGCCGCCTAGATTTCTGTCTTTAGCCAGTCTCAGTCTCTATGCATTGAAATGCATGGAGAAAATAGAGATTTACCCCTCTTAATTTTGGGTTAATTTCCATGCATTTGTTTCACTCAACTGCCTGCTGCCCTCTTGGGCACTTGAATCTGTTCAGGGTAAGGAGCTCGTTGATTTAGGGCCTGATGAGGGATATCATGAGTGTTGTGAATCAACAGCCTGGAGCTGTTTTTAGGAGCTGTGCAGGAGTCTAACTTTGATTCTCTTTCTGCTTTGTAGGTATTTGTATAAAGTGTGGAAAAGGTGTGTATGGAGCGAGCCAGGCTTGCCAAGCAATGGGTAACCTCTATCATACCAACTGCTTCACATGCTGCTCTTGTGGTAAGTCAGATCTACCATAGCCTTATTATGTGGCTTCCTTTTGTAATATATATTCCTTTAGCAACCAGTGTACAAAGTGAGACCTCATCTTGCCTGCTTCCTGAGGCAAAATTCCCACGCAGGACTCCAGCTTCAAAAGTTGTTTTTTATTGCCATCTGTAAGTGTTCGATGGTGTTTTCCTAAGCAGCGGCCCAGAAAAGTAGTGTTTGGTTGTTTTTAAGGGCTGCAGGTACAAAATGGCTTCAACGTGGCTGTTACAAGCACTATTTGCTTTAAATCACTTGTGTTTATGGAACTGTAATATGCATGTATCATTTTTATAGAAAACCAGTAAAATTTGTGCAGCCAAAACTGTATTTTTGTCACCTTCTATTTGCAAATGCAACTCTAGTCAAATGTGTAATTTCTGTGTATATCCTATGCTCAAAAATTGTTCTCTTTATGTCTGACTGTGATAAGAACAAATAGAAACCGCCTGTTGAAATACCTTAAGCTCTTACAGTATGTTATTTTTGTAGGCAAAAACTGGACAGTAAATCATTGTCTCCTCCTTGCTGTTCTCAAGACGTTTTTAGATGTTTCTTTTAATCTGAAAGTGGTGTTTCTATGTGTGACTTGGGGAAGTCGTGGCTTTGCCGGGGAAACAGGACATGGAAAATTCAGGGCAGCACTTTCAGAAGTGTTTGCCTTTCAAGCATTGTGAACTTAAGTCCAAGACTTCCTCAGAGTCTTGTCTGTAACTGCTGAGAGCTCACAGATTCCCACCAAGTTCAAGGGAAGTATGAGAGCTCAGTTTTCAGGAGTCAGATTTTTCTTGTTTTATGCACACATATGCTTAAATTCCTAGTATATGACAATATTTGCCTGGATGTTGAAGATCTTGTTGCGCTATATATACACAGCAAAAGATTTACTTTGAGCAGAATATGCTGAGAGTAAATTGTTTATAAAAAGGAATAATTAAGGATTAGAAAAAGAGTAAAAGATAATTGGCATAGAACCAAATAAGCTGATAATCAAAAGGCCATTGTAAAGTTCACTTGTGAAAGGAGAAGTGTTATCTTTTCTCCTGAGATTTGTGCAGATAAATATTGGCTTAAAGAAACCTGCAACCTGAATGCAGAATTTAGTGACCTTTATAAATGACTCTGGACCATTACCAGATACTAGGATGAACTCATCTCAAACCTTCAGGGATTGCTCTTGACTTTGCTCATGTCTGACAGTGAATGAGTAGCTATTCTGTTGGCTCCCAAAGTGAACAGCATCCCGTTTAGCCGAGGATTACAAAATACGATATCGGATAATATCTATCCACTCATTGCCCAACCTAATTGCCTGAGTGAGTTCCAGCTTCCTCTCTGGGGCAGAAATGTTGTTTTTAAGTAGTCAGGATGCATGTTTGCTACCACGGGGATCTGTGCACAGGTCACTCTGCTCCTTAGAAAAATGCATAAGAGCCAAGAAATATATTTGAACAGCAAAATACAAAAGCAACTTAATTATTCAAGAGTACAACAAGCTTTTCTGACTGTTCTGGAGAAGCGTGTGTGGCCAGTGTATATCTACCATAGGGCAACTTGAGACATGTCCATTTGGAGCATCGTTTTGCCCCACCCCAGTGCCAGTGGAATTTCGTGATTCACGGAGCTTACCGTGAGTCGCTGCACGCAAGGAGCAGTGCTCCCAGGTTGTCTTCTGAGCCTCTCACTGTACTGCTCATGGGCTGGAGGGCCCAGCTATCATCCACCTGGATGTTCCACAAGCAGGGCTTGGATTTCCTTCTGTCTGCAACCTGATACAATCCCATCCAAAGGAGAACGTGTGGGAACTTCCTTACATTAGGCACTGCAAAGGTGGATGTGCTGCTGATGTGGCAGTGGTACCTGAGTGCTGGTAAAAAAGCTTGATCAAAGCTTAGGTTCAGCTCCATGCGAGTGTGAATCCAAAGCAGAGCTTTGCCCCTCAGCTCAGTCCTGAAATAGTATCAAAACAAGCATAGCTGGAAAGAGGGTGTTGCATTAACTCCTTCATTTCTCACTGTATTTGGGACTGTGCAGCCCATGAAAAACTCAAGAGTGATTCAGGACAGCACCAGTAGATCCAGACCTTGGGACCAAGGCATGCAGGTGCTATCTGTGGGAACTGCACCCTTGAGTGTGCTGTGGAAAAGGCTTTACAGGACCTCTTGTACAAGAAACCAAATGGAAACTTCTTACAGTACTGCAGTTAATGAACAGGGAGTTCATATTGTGACAGTGGTGGGACCCAGGTGAGAATCCTGCACTGCAGTTTTGGTGCCCACATTTAAAGGGATGAGGGTAACTAGAGAGGGTCCTGAAGCAGTTACGTAGTTGATTAACAGCTGGAGAAAAGCTAATCATGAGAGCCCAGTGTAGTTTGGGTATCAGAAATTATGAGAGGGACATATGACTGGAACTTCTAAATACTTTAACCATAAAACAGCATTAGAAAGTGGTCTCATATGTCCTAGAGGCAAACATAAGAGAGATCTTTTCTGGAGGCTGAAATTACGCAATTCAAATAGGAAATCAAAGGCAGTTTTTCTACAAATGAGGATGACTAACTGCTGGAACGGAATAGCAAGAGAAGTGGCAGATTCCCTATTCTTCTTTGTTTTCAAATTAAGACCAAATGTCCCTTTGGAGAATGTTTTAAGTTGAGCCAAGCTTTAGGTAATTGGCTGATCCTTTATGATCTTTGTTAGGCAAGGGGTCACAGCACACACACTAGTGTTCCTTCTGAGCCTTTGACAGGAGAGTAGAGAAGTATGTTGGTACTCTCTGCTAAAATAGTTTCTGTGCACTAGTTTCTATGTTTACTTATGTGGTGGTTGACCTTGGCTGGACACCAGGTACCCACCAAAGCTGCTCTGTCACTGCTCTCCTCAGCTGGACAGGGAGAGAAAATGTAACAAAAGGCTTGTGGATCAAGATAAGGATGGAGGGAAGTTATCAATTCATTACCAAAGAAATCAAAGTAGGATAATGAGAAATTGAAACTAAATCTTAAAACACCTTCCCCAACCCCTCCTTTCTTCCTGGGCTTAACTTCACTCATGATTTTCTCTACCTCTTCCCTCGTAGCAGCACAGGGCAATGTGGAATGGAGACTGTGGTCAGTTCATCACATGTTGTCTCCGCTGCTCCTTTATTCTCAGGGGGAGAACTCCTCACACTGTTCCCTGCTCCAGCATGAAACCATGGGGTGCAGTCAGTCCTTCAGGAAGTCTGCTCCAGTGTTGGTCCCCTATGGGGTTACAAGTCCTGTCAGCAAACCTGCTCCAGTGTGGTTTCCTCTCTCCATGGGGTCACAAGTTCTGCCAGGAGCTGCTCCAGCACAGCCTTCTCACAGGGTCACAGCCTCCTTTAGGCATTCCCTTGCTCTGGTGTGGGAATCCTCCACAGGCTGTAGGTGGATCTCTGACCTATGAACCTCCATGGGCTGCAGGAACACAACTGCCTCCCCATGGACTGCACCCCAGGCTGCAGGGAAATCTCTGCTCCAGTGCCAGGGGCACCTCCTGCCCCTCCTCCTGCACTGACCTGGGTGTCTGCAGAGTTTTTCTCTTGCATATTCTCTCTCCTCTCCTGCTGCAGTTGCTGTTTCACTGCAACTTTCCCCCACCCTTCTTAAATATGTTACCATAGAGGCATTGTCACCTTTGCTGATGGGCTCAGTCTTGGCCAGTGACAGGTCTCTCTTGGAGCTGGTTGGCACTGGGTCTGTTGGACTTGAAGGAAGCTTCTGGCAGCTTCTCAACAGAAGCCACCCCAGTAGTCCCTCCACTACCAAAACCTTGCCATGTCAAGCCAATACAGCTTAGAAATCTGACAGTAAGAGCATGAGCTTGCCTTTCTTTTTTTAGTCTTTCTTTGTTTCCCCACATAACAAGAACGATCTGAACTCTCCTCCAGCAGTTATCACTATAATAGCTGTAGAAAGTAAAAGACAATAACTGAAGAACAATAATTCTGCACGTGATTTAGATAAAGGCCCAATATTTAACCAGCTAGCTACAATTAAAAAAATAAATAAAATAGTATTTCAAACCCTTGGGAAGAGTTGTGGTTTGGAGACCACTCAGGCTGAAATGTGATAATGAGAGATGGAGCCTCCAAGGCCTCATTTCATCATTTGGCAGTGAGTGTTTTCAGCTCAACAAAGACAAGTGCAGTTGTGCGGGGAAGTGCAGAGAAACCCTCAGTAGGAAATTCTGCTTGAGTCAGAGCCTTTTCTCAGGCACTGCTTTGAGTTTATCTTTGGTTTCAGTGCCAGTTGCCCTATGTCAGGGTGCCCTGGTTGAAAGTGGCAGCATGGGCAGAACGGGCCATGCTTCCTGGGGGCACACAGGGCTTGCCCTAGTGCTGTCCTTTTCCACCCCCACCATCACTTATCACACCATTGCTGGAGTCTATGATTGCAGGTGTAGACACCTCTGTGAGGGCTCCAGCCTTGCTCGTGTAGAGGTGTGAGGGTGGAAGGGTGAATTCTTGGGGCTCTTCAGTAGTGATGGTGGTTAACTCTTGAGGGCATGAACACAGAAAGATCAGGAAATATTTCAGACTCACAGTAAATAAACAGGAGACTTGGGTCTCCTTTAGACATTTTGGTAAAATGCTCAGATGGTAAATATCTTTGTTGTTTTCCTAGGTTCTGGCAACTTTGGGAATATATTATATATATTGATTCAGAGTTGTTCAGGACGTCCTCAAAGAAAGAAAATTTCACCAGTGAGCTGAGATCAGAAGAATGGAAAGGAAAAGTTATTTACTTATCAAGCATGTTTTATGTGCTGCGTTTCTGCCTCTCTAATATGTTCAGTGGGCTCTGGATAGTTGAGCCTTGCTCCCACAACTGAACAAGTTCAGCATCTCAGGACTTTGCTCTGTCAGTTTATTTTTGCTACATCTCTGTGTAAATCCTTATTGCCTTCTGCAGAAAGCCATGCTCTTCAGATGCTTTTTCAGATAATTCTCTTCAGGTAATGTAAAAGCCAAAGTGATCTAGGTTCCTGGGATCAAGTAGTTCAATGTAGATCTTTATCCACAATCTTGCAAAGAAAAAAACTGAAGATTGTTAGGATGGTTTTTTAATGCAGATTCTCTCTCGGCCCTGACACTAGCAGAAGTTCTTTCAGGGCTTGATTCAGCAAAACACTTAGCTGTGTTTAAATATGTTATATTACTCGTATGTGAGCATGTTTTACTGAATCTTAAATAACAGATATTAATTCAGGCAACAGCATACAACAGCATCCCTTCTGTTAAGTGTAAAATCTTAGCTTTGGCAGCAGTTCAGTTGCAGATTTTGCTTATGGAAGACAAAGGCTGAAAAATATCTGCCTGAAGAGCTCATCATCTAATTCCTCTTGATAGTATTTCAGAGCATGACAGCATTTCTTGAAGAATAATTGCTATAATGCCAGGTTGCTTGTGTGATCTAAGTGCAGGTGAACAGTTGCAGGAATTAATGGGCTCTGTTTGATAGTCATTAAAGAAGATAACTTATCAGATACCTTCAGTTTGCAGATCATAATGCTGTTCACAGTATCTTTTCAGGCTGAAAGTTTTAATCCAGTGGCAATGATTGTAGAAATTGCAGTAAGATAAATCTTTACAGTGAGGAATGTCTGTTTGTTACTGAGGGTGTAGAAGGTGGTCAGGGAATGAGCTTTGCAGAGCTAAGGGTTTGAAGTCTGTACTCTCAAAGCTGAGACATATTTCACCGTAAAAATCAGGAGCATGTTCTGCTCTCCTGCAAGAAGGCAAATGTTTGAGCATGCCATTCGTCTTTAATTTGCACTTTTGCTGCTGGTTTTAAGGCACAGGAAATCACCTCAAGATCAATCAGAAGCCTAAAGCAAACTGTATAATCCCAAAGGTATGCAGCTCATTTCTTACCTGGTAGCTATTGATCAGACCAGAGCACTTACAGGGGCTTCTTGCAGCAGTTTAATTTTAAGGGACAGCTCGTAAACATGTCGCAGTTCAGCTGGTGACGAGCACTGCTGCTGCCCCAGCACCAGCCTTTGTCCAGCCTTTGTCCAGCATTCACAAGCTCATACAGGTCTCTGAGAGGAGCATCACAGCAGGGACTGACAGCACTGCCGTTCTAAAAGGTCCAAGTGCGGTAACTCTAGCAGTAGTATTGGTACCATGAAGGTATGAAGGACACTAGCCTGTACCCTGCAATTGTTGTGAAAGGGGAATCAGTTCATGGTCATGGATGCAACTTGCCATTTCACTTTGAGACAGCAGCTCACTTCTGTCTGAGGCCACTCAGTGCTACTGTCTATTAATAGGAGGTTGCTCATGTCCCAGCTCGTAGAAGTTCCTTGTGACACTGGAAACGGTCTTTTGCGTATTTGCTGCCCCAAGTTGAACCTTTGTTTGCTCTTGATGGTAGTTAGGCACAGAACATCTTAAGGGAGCTGTGTCCCTTCAGTGTATATTTATCAGCAGTTGATAAGTTTTTTAAAAACCCAAATTCCCAGTGGAAGGTTCATTTTCAATTCATATTTGTTCTGTCCCCACAGTATATTTATAAGTTTGGCATGAGTCGCTGAATCCTAATTGCACACTGCCAGTACTTGCTTTGAAGCCTTAAATTAAATTGTCTGTGAATTTGTTTTTCACATTAAATGAAACATAATTGTCAAATCTATGAACTCTACACTGTGTGTCCATTAATGTTAGAGCTGGTACTCAAAGTGGTAGAAATGTGTGTCTGTGTCAGTGGCTTTTAACCCTTCCGTGCCTTGTGGCTGACTTTTCGATGGCTGAGTTGCAGGTTCAGTGTCTGTTCATCTTTCTGCAGCCACTTTGTGCAGCTCTTCTGGGCATCAAGGAAACATAGCAAGAGCACTTGAGAGAGGAGCTAATGAGCGCTGAGAGTGCATACGTTGCCACACAGTGAAAGTCTACTGGGCTTTTCCCTGCGTTTTCTAACCACTTACTGTTGGACCAGAGCAGACTGAAATCTTGGGATTTTTGGTCTGTAATCCTGCCAGAGCCATTGGCTAATACCTGGGGCTCAGAGGAAGGCAAGCCTAGGAGTGATTCAGTGCAGTGCGTGTGGGAACGTTCCTCCCCGACCCCCGTGGTCTGGAGCGTGAGAGCTGGGTGCCCTCAGCTTGCATAACTGCGATGGTTACTCATCCACGACTCAGGGCTGTGTTCCCACTGAATCTGTGGCCACCTGAACGTTTGGTGGTTTCCAAGCCCTAACTGGAGCTGGCAGCAGGGCCTGATGCATGTGGGGCAGATACCTGGAGGTGTGATTCACAGGAAAAGCCGAGCTCTGTGCAGAGGCGCGAGGTGGGTTAGGAGGGAAGGACCAGAGGGTTTGCTGTGTGTGCGGCTGAGACTGTGGTGGGTGCAGACATGTAACTGAGATAACTCAGAGTTCTGCCTGAGTCATTCCGTGTCTCTGGGATAAGTTACAGCCTGTGCTTAGCCCCACGCTTCCCATTTTAACACCTATCAAGACAGATAGTTAAAAGCTATTCCAAGTATGTCTGCAACTGCAGTCCCAGACAAACCCACAATGCAAGACTCAGGAAAGGGAGGTGCCCCCTGTAGAAAGAGGCAGTGGATGGCAGAGATGACACCTGGCATTGGACAGGCCGAGTTCACCCAAGACTGAACCAGGAGTGAGTCTCAGCAAAGGAATGTAATATTCTGGTAGTTAAAAGTCAGACTTGGATACCAGCCCATGTAAGAGCCCAAGTACCTTCAGATACTGACTGGGAGAAAAATGCTTGCTTTATCTTGATCTGTGGTTAGTGTGATGATATTCCAGGCTTTAGAAGAACCAATGGGATAGGAAAAGGGTCATCAGAAATGTTTGATATGGGATGACACAGGAAACTCTCTTTTATTTAGAATTTATTTAGTTGGGTTTTATATTTTAGGAGGCATTTTGTAGTTTCTCTGCATTGCTGTCTGTTGTTCCAGGTAGCTCTGGTCTAGCAGAGCACTGATCTGCCTGTTGGACTTCAGATATTCCAGTGCATTGCTGTGTCTCTTCTACAGACTACACTACTAGATGTTCTGTCATGAGATGTTTTCAATTCTGTGACTTATTTACATTAAGTTAGTTCAACTTTAGAGAGGGATGCTGTTTTTTTAGGGATGACTCATCTGATTGGCCTTATTTCCATGGGGTTATCTCAGATACTTGAAGACACAATGTGCTTAAAGCTGGTTGTGTGTGTGCCTTAATACAGTGTCACTCTTCTCTGAGGGCTACGTTAGCAGCCAGCCTTGGTAGAACTGGAGGCTGACACCCAGGGAAAGGTGGTGGTGCCAGGTAGCTGGCCCCATTTCCTATTTCTGATGTTCAGAGGGCGTGCTATCAACATTTGGCTGGTGGTTTGTCTCTGTCTCCTTGTTTCCTTGAAAGGTTGTAATTACATTCTGCTATTAATTATTCCAGCATGAAATGTATGGCTTTGGGTGGATATTTTATTTGGTGGGGGTTGCTTGGCAGCTAATGATGGAAACTTTTCTCCATGTTGATTGACTGACCATAGATGTATTCCATCCACAATATTTTTGTATTCATAATGTAGAACCAATCACTGATGGCACCTGTGATCATTCTGGGGTTGGAAAACACATAAAGTACAATACATAGGCTCTAATTAACAAGGTTTCTGCCCCTGGTTTTTGTTTCTGTAAAACACCAGAGAACCTAATCACTTCCTTGCACAGTTTTGTGGATTTGAAATGTCACCTATTGTCTACTGTAACAAGATTTGCTGAAATTTCCCCATTTCTTTATTGGCATTTATTATCTGCAGGCCTCTATTGTCTTACCTGAAATCCTCATCTCTTGGGTGTTCAATCTTTCCTTCTACTCCTTTCTTGTCTTCCCCTCTGTCCATTTAAAATGTGCTCTTGGAACACACCTCAGTTTCTCCAAAAGCATAGATTCCCTTGGGCTGCTGTTGAGTTCATCTCTCAAAGGGGAAGAAAGCCAGATAATCCAGAACAGATCACAAACAAGTCACTGACATTATCAGCAGATGTTTCTGTTTCCCATTTCCAGGTTCTGCAATTTTTAAATATTACCTAAAAACAAAGGGGAAAAACAAGTGGAAGGAAAAAGTGAAGAGGAGAATGAATGAAAGGAGAAACACAGGGTTGGCTCCTTGTAATTTTAATTGTCTAAGTTTCTGCTATTTGTTGTCTCTGTATGTTTTGCAAAGTGCCTAGTCAATGCTTTAGTGATGTCCTTGATCTTTACTCATCTGAAAGTGAAACCTGCTAACTAAACTCTGAAATAATTTCTTATTTAAAATAAATCATCACTTCTTCCTGCTGCCTGTCTCAGTAAATTTTGTCTCCACACAAAAACCTGTCCATGTTCACAAACATGTTCAGGCTCTCATGTGTTTAGCCTGCTCTATAAACATGTGTCACCTGGACACACTCCTGTTGTTTGAGTGAATCTTCACCTTTCCTTAGTCCTACCCTTTGTATGAGTGGTCACAGTGTTGCTGTTCTAGACTGACTCAGAGTGTGGTCTGTAGGCTACCATTACCTGATTATTTTCCTGGTGTGTTGGAAGGATTGAACTTCAGTCTTTGTCTCTGATGCATCTTCTGTGTAGCTTTCCACCTCCTATGCTTTCTCTTTTTCCTCCTTTCTGCCTGCATTGGCTCTGGTATGTGCCTGCTCTGCTACTGAGGAATTCAGACTTTGTTACTTCTGTGTGGGCATCTTTTGTTTTTCATTTGAAACAAGCACAAGGGATCTCTTTAGTCAAGATCTTAGGTGCACATCAGTACCTTTTTCTCCAGAAAATAGCAAGCTTGTCCTCTTGCCCTTGGCACTGTTTGAAATCTTACTGTACCCTGGTAATTTCCCCTTTTGATATCAAAACAACAAGGACTCTGGACAAACAGGACTCTGGACTGCTGGCAGCTCATCATCCCCATATCAAGGAGGCAAGATTATGCCACTTAGCAAAGTGGAAACGTCAGTCTGCCCTTCCTCACCAGCAAAGCTCCTTTTCCAAACTTCTAAATAGTTTCCTGTTCTTTTTGCTGTTATCTGTTTTCCTGCTGCCTCCAGACTTGGAATTCTTGCTGTCTTTCCCTGGTGACAGTGCAGTGCAGGGACAGGACCTCTCCTCTCCTGCCAGGCCACACACCACCTCTCACTCCTGCTCTGCAAGCCCTGCCTAACAAGGACAGAAACCCTTAGAAAAGGACGTGGTGTGAAGAGGAAATCTGATTTTGCTGCTTCTGTTATCTTCATCCTCCTGTGCTGTCTGGCAGAAGGACTCTCACTTTGCACTTTCTGTCCACGCTTGGTTATGAACTCATCTTTGATAATAATTCTTGTTTACTGTTTATTTCAAGGGAGAGATGTCTATATGGCCTGAAAACACATTGAAGTTCCACACCACAAAGCAGCCTGGGTTTTACCTGACAAATTGATTTTGCAGATCAAAGGTTTCACCTTAAAGATGCTTTTACCTCTTCAGGGTCTAGGAAGGTTGTTTCCTGTAAGAATCTTGCCACATACAAAATATTTCTTCTGCTAAAGTTCGTCTTCACACTTACAAAACATGCAGCGGCAGCAAAGTTCAGCATTCTGCCTTTCAGGCTTTCTTCTGACAGAGAGTATTGGCAAAGGATGGAGAAATAATTCTTAGCTGAGAGCCTTGATAGGTTGGTGATCACCAAGGAGTAGATCAGCCCTGTGGGTCAGGTGACAGGGTTTTTCTCCACTTGCTACAGGCTTTCTTGTGCTTTTGGGCAGTTCACTTAGCTTGTCTGGCTTGGCCCATGTAGACATAATTCTCCTCACCTCCCTCACATGAGTGATACTGTGCTGCTTTCATTAATATTTTGAAATTATTTGGAGATCCTGAGGTCAAAGCACTGGAGAAATGGGAAGTTTTGTGAATCATTAATTACTGTTATATCACAAATAGATGCCTTTGCTGGAAGAAAACACTGGCAGTGTCTGGCAGCCAAGCCTCACAGCTGCTGCAGCATGCTACTGAAACTAATTACTTGCTCAAATAATGCACATTTACTGTTTATGGGGGACTGTTTTGAGGATTATATATCATTAAATACATAGACTAATGTAAGAAGTTTTAAGACTGCTTTCCCAGCACCACTCCCCAGAGCCCTTAGTGCCTGGGCCACGTCAATAACATTCCCATTCCTCTGTCCAAGCCCAACGTTGTGTTTTTAATTTATTTTCAGCATCCAAGGAATGCTGTCTCCAGTATTCAGAGGACTCTAAATCGGATGTGAGACACAAATGCACCAGAGAAGCTTATCAGAGAAACAGGCTTGGCATGAAGCCTACATAAACAGCCATAAATTTTTTCTCCTCTAAACGAGGGGACTCGGGAGGATTGGCCCATTATAGCTGCAGTGGGCTGGCCTTGAGCACCAAGGAAAGTGCTTTGGTAACCCCTGGTATTTGACATGACCTGAATGTTTTGCTTGCTTATAAACTTACTGTTATAGAATGACTAGCTCAGTTCTGGTAAGCTGACTTCTCCAGGTCAAAGATACTTACCAGCAGTGGATAATTTCTCCTATCCTTGGACTTCACAGAAAATTTTAGCTTGGTTTGAACCCAGGTAACGAAGAGCTCTTGTTCCCAGCCATTCTTTCTGCCTTTCTCCCTTAAAACACAGCACAGGAAGAAACTCAGTAA